>NC_083346.1:76168831-76168950 GCF_019175385.1 Lycium barbarum
GACTTCCTAAAGATGCAATCGCAGTTTATCAACCACTCACAAGACCACCGAGATCTTCGACTTCTTTATATCGAGGGATGAGGAACCATATTATCGTGCATTCCTTAAACCTATGTAGG
>NC_083346.1:76169097-76298772 GCF_019175385.1 Lycium barbarum
CTTTCACAACTAGATCATATTTGAGCTCTCATATGCTATGCTGGTCAAGTAATTTGCCAGCATGTTCCCCTCTTTGAACCTATGGATTATCTAAGCTTGCAATGGTTCATCGCAACATGTATTTCCTCCACCATATCAGATACATCCCGTGGTACCCTTCCATTATGTTAGGAAAAATACTAAAACATTGATATTGAACTGGAATAAAAAATAGTAACCGAATTGGCACAAACACTGAGAATGGCAAGACACTACCTCGCAAGTGATTTCAGCCTGTCTCCGGTGCAAATTATTAGGGCTGGTCACTTCCCAAGGTTCTACAGCTCTTCCATATATGTGTACTCATAGCTGGAAATTTGGAGGTTGCTCAGAATAATTTCCCAGACAACTAACTTGGGAATAAGAGAGGAAAAAGATGTTTTTGGTGTGTTTTATATTTACTAATGACACTTCTTATATAGAAGATTACAACAGTTGTATGTTGCAAAGAGGAAAGCTTACGGTGAGTAATATACATTAATGAAATTAAAGAAATTAAAGGACCATTACACCACATGTAATACAACATTGAATGCGGAAAGAAACAACAAGAAACTAAAAGATAGGAATCTAGACACAAGAATGGAACTAATTGAAAACTAAGACTATATTAAAGTCAAAATCTTCAATTAAGAAGCCAAACAAGAACCTCAACTAACAAGCAAACCTCAAGGGGATTAGCAATTCCCCAAGCGATTCAACTTTCTCAACAATGTTCAACCAAAGGCTTATCAAGCTCTCAAAACTCATGCAAGAGTATAGTCAATAGTATTCAAGACAATCTAAGCAAGTAAATGACCTAAGCTAGCTATTTATAGTCTTAGGACAAGATATTACAAAGAAGGCCCAAAAGTGGCTCTTCCCATTTGCAAAAGTAGCCAAAACTTGTGACCAACACAGCCCGTGACACCACCTGCGTCTCACAGGTGTTGTCTATTAGTCTCACCTGCGTCTCGCATGTTGAACTCCTTTCCATCTCTTTGGATATCTATCACATTGTGCGGCACACCTGAGATTAGCAGGTCACTCCTACGTCACCACCTGTGTCCTCGCAGGTGGTGTCTTCTCCACCAATATTCACCATTTCATCTTCCTATGCAATCATCAACACTTGGGATCCCTGGGAAGATATCAATATGTCCATCTTTATGAACATCCCTTGTAAAGCTTGAATGTCACGTGCTTGACTCCTTGTGAACGGTCTTGAGGCAACTTGGATTGCATCATTCTCCCCTTCTTTAAGAGAATTTGTCCTCAAATTTAAGGGGTCTTGATCATCCACATCAAAGAGAGAGAAAGGTCACAAATATTAAAAGTGTTATGGACTTCACATTCCAAAGGGAAGTCAATTTTATAGGCGTTGTCATTGAGCCTCTCAAGTACTTCAAATGGACCATCTCCTTTTGGCATCAACTTGGTCTTTCTTTTGTTTGGAAATGTCTCCTTGCGGAAGTGTACCCAAACCCAATCTCCTGATTCAAGGACAACTCTTTTCTGGCCCTTATTTGCTTTGGCCATGTCTTGGTTCTTCTTCTCAAGGTGAGGCCTCACATTCTCATCTAAACTCAAAACAACATCTTGAGACAAAGGGGTTAGATTAAGAGGGGTTAGCGGGCTAAAACCATAAACAACCTCAAAAGGAAACATGTCAATAGTACTATGAATGACTCTATTATAAGCAAATTCAACTAAAGGCAATTGATCTTCCCAAGATGTCAACTTCCCTTTAACCATGGCCCTAACCATAGAACCCAAAGCCCTATTCACAACTTCAGTTTGGCCATCGGTTTGTGGGTGACAAGAGGTAGAAAGCAACAATTTAGTGCCAAGTCCACCCCCACAATTCCTTTCAAAAGTGGATAAGGAACTTAGAGTCCCTATCACTCATTACGATTTGGGAAACTTGACCACATTCTCGACAAATAAAGATGCAACTTGAGAAGGTTCATCACATTTTTGGCAATCAATAAAGTGAGCCATCTTCGAGAATCGGTCAACAATACCAAAAATGCTATCTTTACCCCTATAAGTCCTTGGCAAGCCCAACACAAAATCCATAGAAATATCAAACCAACGTCTTTGAGGAGTGGGGAGAGGGATATACAATCCATGGGGAAGAAGCCTAGACTTAGAACTTCTACATTCAACACATTAGCTACAAATTCGAGCAACATCATTACGCATTTTTGGCCAATAAAATTGTTCTTCAAGGACCCCTATGGTCTTGTCAATCCCAAAATGATCCATCAATCCCCCATTGTGTGCCTCCCTCACAATAAGTTCTCTCCAAGAGCTCGTGGGCACACAAATCCATTTATGCTTAAGCAAGAAACCATCAAATTTGGAATAGGGAGTAGATGATCAATCCCTAAGCCATTTTGCCCTTTCCCATTCTTCGCAATTGTAATAGCCCAACCCACTAGTGATATTGTCCGCTTTGGGCCTAGGCCCGCACGGCTTTAAAATGCGTCACTAGGAGGTAAGGCATGCTTACTTATATACCCAGCACCTCTCCTGTATTATGCCGATGTGGGATTTTCCTCCTAAGCTGGGGTGTCACATACACCCCCTCTTATGGACTCAGCGTCCTCGCTGAGGTTTGCCCCACCGCATGGGATTTGCCTAGACTCAGCACTGAGGTTTGCCCCGCCTACCCGGGATTTGCCTAAACTCAGTTGAACTCTAGCCCCCCATCGACAAGGCCGACACATGAGTGGCTCTGATATCATCTGTAATAGCCCAGCCCACTAGTGATATTGTCCGCTTTGGGCCTATTCAAATGTAACACCCTATATCTTGGAACTAAGTTTAGACTCATATCATTAGAGTTTTAGTGGAAAAATTGAAGATTTAAACGTTTTGCGAAAATGGTTGATAGGCCTACTTCGGGCAGTGATAACTCCTTGATTAGTTGGGAATTTGGGAAAGTACCCTTAATGAAAGTTGTAGTATGTAGAAATACCTTTCTAACGATATAAGGACCAAGCCAATCAGAGATCGGAGCAAGGAGATATGATCGTCTCAATATGGCTAATAGTAAGGCACTTAAAATTCGATAGAATCGGCTAAATTTTCGATACGTCTGTCTTCCAGTCAAATTTGGTGACAATCCGTTGGGAATTTGAGGAAACTTAAAACATGAACGTTGTATCCCTTTGACATAGATTTCCAACGGTATATTGTGGAGCCCAAACAGAGCTCTGTACAAGAGGTTATGTCCATTTTACCGAACACTGTGCAGAACCGACACCCGTAGCTCTTTCAGGCGCGTGGGGGAGCGTGCGATGGCCCCGCATCGTGGGCCAATCGCGTAAGTCTGAGTATTTAGCTGCAGAACATTGCACGATGGTCCCGCATCGCAGACCAATCGCGAATCGGGTCAGATTCGGGTCAAAAAGTCGGGTTACACGTTTTTAGTTAAATCTAAGGTTTGGGGTTTATTTCCCCAGCACCCCATTCACGAAAATTTACCCTAAAGTCAATAAGAACAAGTCCCAAGCCTCAAGAACCATACAAGGTAAGTGTTATCATGATTCTAGGTTGAATTCAAGTCCCTAATCTCTTTCTAACTTGAGTAAACCCTTCTAATCAATAGATTTGTGAGTGGAACATTATTGTTGGGAGAATAGTAAATGGGTTTAGTAAAGAGAATTACACGAACTATAGTAGGGTTTTGAATTGTTGACTTGAGATTGTTATAATGATATGGGTGATGGAGAATGATGTAAATGACATCTAATTGAGATTGTAGAATCACCTAGAAGTAATAGACTGGGAATTGGGTGAAGAAACACCATTAATGGAGATTGTGGAGCTTTATGCCCACTAAGTGTTTGATAAAATGCTTAGATGACCAAAGCATGAATATTATTGCTAATATAGAATCCCTTTGGCTTGTATTGATATAGATCAAAGTTGAAAGGGGTGACGAACATTGTATTACGCTCAAAGGCTGGAATTAAGGTATGTGAGGCTAACTATCTACGTTAGGGAATGCTCATGATTCTCCCTACGCCTCATTCTTCATACTTGTCAGTAATTTGACTCAAAGTAGAGTTTAGCCCTAGTTTTATGATATGTTGTAGAACTGTTATCTTCTAGGTTTGCAGTTACAGAATTCGTTCATGGTTATCAATTTGAATATCATGAACTCAGCACGTAATATTTATAGACTTATGTATTGTTACCACATGAGTCTCAGTCTAGAAATTCAGTATGCTCAGAAATAGTCAGTGTTTTCAATTCAATCCAGCATGTCTATTTCAGTTCAGCATTGTTCATTGTTGTTATGGTCTCAGTCCTTATTAATTAACCATAATTATACATATGTGATTTTGCTCGAGGGCACAGCATAGTCTTGTGTATACGTATACATGGCCGAGGCCATTGACTGACGCACTACTAGGCCGAGGCCATAGCGTGCATTTATTATTGGGCTGAGGCCCCACATATATAAACACAAATAATACAGATGATTCAGATACAGTGCAGGGAGTATTCATATCTCTACTTCCTTGCTATTACAGTTACAGTTATCAATTTCAGTATTTTATTGCTTCAGTTGCTTTACATACCAGTACAATTCAAATGTGCTGATGTCCTTTTTTATTGCTTGGGGGCCTGCATCTCGCGATGCAGGCAATGATATACAGGTTGACGACTCAGCTATTTAGGAGTGCACGTATCAGCTACTGGTGAGCCCCAAATTCCTTCGGGGCGTTGTCAGCTATCTAGTTAATTCAGTTTATAGACAATTTTATTATTCAGTACTCTTAGAGGCTTCATAGACACAGTTCAGACAGTCAGATATTTGTTATGTTAGCCTTGTAGACAGTTATACTCAGTCATTCAGTTGTTTGGTTTAGCCATGTTGGCTACTTTCAGATATATTTCAAATTGTCTAAGTATTTCCGCATTATGATTTTAGTCAGACCTTTAGTATATCAGCATGTGTGTAGTTGTTTCCACATTCAGTTATGTTTTGATATCACATGTTGATTCAGTCAGCCAGTTGGTTCGCTCGGTCACATGCAGTCAGGCACCGGGTGCCGTGTTACGTCCAGGCCCAGGTTCGGGGCGTGACAGCAATCTTGGAAGATTTTCGCTAATATGGGGATCTTTGAGGTACAATGTCTTTACACTTTCGAAACCCATAAATTTAGAAGACAAGGTATTAATCAAAACATGTTTTTGAGACAAGGCATCCACCACCACATTATCCTTCCTTTTTTTGTATTGGATTACATAAGGGAAATTTTTAAGAAATTCAATCCATTTGGCATAAAGTTTGTTCAACTTTCCTTAGGCCCTAAGGTGTTTCAAGGATTTGATATCAGTTCAAATTACAAACTCTTTGGGCCACAAGTAATGTTTCCAATTACCCAATGCTCTAATTAAGGCCTACAACTCAAGATCATAAGTGGAATAATTTAAAGTTGCACCCCTGAGCTTTTCACTAAAATAGGCAATGGGTTTTTGTTCTTGCATTAAAACGGCACCATCATCTGCTTTACTAGCATCACATTCAACTTCAAACACTTTATCAAAATCGGGAAATTGCAACAATGGTGCGGAGCTAAGCATTTCTTTCAAGGTCCCAAAGGTCCTTGCTTGCTCCTCACCCTAAGAAAAAGGTTTATCCTTTCGGATTACCTCAGTCAAGGGAGTGGCTATGGTGCTAAATCCTTTAACAAATCACCTATAGAAACTAGCCAATCCATGAAAACTTCGTATATCACTAATTGAATTAGGAATCGGCCAATTCTTAATAGCATCTATTTTGGATTCATCTACCTCGACGCCCCTTGAGCTCACAACAAAACCCAAGAAAATAACTTCATCAACACAAAAGGAGTATTTTTTTTCACATTAGCATAAAGTTGTTCTTGCCTAAGCACATCAAACACACATTTCAAATGATCTACATGCCCATTCACGGTTTTACTATACACTAAGATATCATCAAAGCAAACAACCATGAATTTGCCTATGAAAGGTTTCATCACATGGTTCATCAAACGCATGAAAGTACTAGAAGTGTTAGTGAGACCACAAGGCATACCAAATTTGGTCTTGAACCGTTTTTCATTCATTCCCCCGATTTCATACGGATTTGATGTTATCAACTCCTAAGATCAATTATAGAAAATATGCAATTAATACAATATTGAATGTAGAAAGAAACTAAAATATAGGAATCTAGAAACAAGAATAGAAGTAATTGAAAACTAAGACTATATTAAAGTCAAAACCTCCAATTAAGAAGCCAAACAAGCACCTAAACTAACAAGCAAACCTTAAGGGGATCAGCAATTCCCCAAGCAATTCACCTTTCTCAACAATGTTCAACCAAAGGCTTATCAAGCTCTCAAAACTCATGCAAGAGTATAGTCAGTAGTATTCAAGATAATCTAAGCAAGTAAATGACCTAAGCTAGCTATTAATGTTACACCTCGTAGTTTTATACGTTAAGATTCGTTAGGTGTTAGCTGTGTGATTGTGGATACTGGAGTACCTTCTTGGATATATGAGATTATATGTGCCCACCTTATGATTATGAGGGTTTAAGTTCATATAATAAGCTAGGGAAGGATTGGAGGGCAAGTGGATTAAGGAAATTAAGTTTGTTGGAACTTTGGAGAGAAGTTGGGCAAGATTTTGGGCAAGATTTTGTACGATGATTTTGGTCTAACTTGCGGAAATAATATCTTTTAGCATATGAAGAGTTTTGAGGTAAAGTAAAAGCCTAAATTGGAGTTCAGGAAGTTTAGTTTCCAACGTAACAAACCGCGCATCAATCCGACATCGGAATAAAACGTTATGAGCATTTTAAGACAGACTGCCAGAGCAGAGATTAACTCTACGCGAAAGCGCCTAGAGGTGGCGCGAACGCGCAGAGGAGCCAGGGGATAACTCAGCACGAACGCGCCCCAAGGTGGCGCGAATGCGCTGAGAAAATTCTAGGTCGGTGCAACCCGACTCTGGAACATTATAAAAGGGGTCTTATCTCCTCATTTTTCATCCAAACACCCCTCCAAACTTCCCAAATATTCTAGAAATTTCCCCAACTTCCAATCATCAAATTTAATGCTAATTAAGTATAATCTTCGGATTCAGGTTCAGACAGCGTATAGTTGCGATTATAATATTGTATTGCGGTAAATCTTGGCTGGAATTCAAGATGAATATTGAAGATATTGGGGTTTTAGCAGGAGTAAGGTATGAATCTTCCCTTATTTGTATTGATTTAGGTTTATTTATGAAGTAGAGCTATTAAATGATCGTGTAATGAAATTGTTGGTTGAGAAATTGAATAAACATCATGTGGGATGTTTTATGGAATATTTTGGTATGGATGATGATGTTGTTGGCGTTAGAGTTGTTGTTGTTGTGTTGGATATTGGTATTGTGATTTCGGGCTAGGGATATAAAAAAGGGAGATGCTGCCCCGATTTCGGCAGATTCTAAAGAAGTCTAATTTAAAGACTTGAGATAGGCATATGTAAATAAGCCTAACTGTAGTATGAATTCTCTTGAATGTAGATTTACGAGCTTGGGAGGATAAGAGTTAAGTAGTAGGAGATCAAATAGGTATGTTAAGGTTGTTCCTTCTTTTCTTGGCATGATTCCATATAAGGTAAAAGTGTAATAACCTTGTGACCAGAAATTGCCTAAGTGGAGCTTGTCATATTGTTACATGATTTCCAAGTGATTGTTATTCTTTCTACTGGACTATATTCCCTTCCTATGTCCTTGAGTTCATAGAGAGACAAAAGAGACATGTTACAGTATCGGTATTGTTTTGCACATATATGATACGCATATATTTTATTTAGCCTGGCCGCTTGATCAGTGAGACTTTTATTTAGCTGGCCGCTTGGTCAGTGAGACTTTTGTTTAGCCTGGATGCTTGGTCAGTGAGACTTTTATTTAGCCTGGCCACTTGGTCAGTGAGACAGAATTTCCTGGCCGACGGGTCAGTGAGACTTTTATTTAGCCTAGCCACTTGGTCAGTGAGACATATGATATCATGGTATTGTATTTCATTTGAGACAGATCAGAGGGTCATTCTGAGAATTCTTTGGCCTCTAGATTATATTGTTTTTAGTTCAGTTTCAATTATTCCATTGCCTTACATACTCGGTACATTGTTTCGTACTGACGTCCCTTTCGTCGGGGGCGCTGCATTCATGTCTGCAGGTACAGATCGACCGACAGGATGATAGGCCTCCCCAACAAACAGGACCTAATATCCGCTGATTGGTGAGCTCCCCTTTTATTCGGAGTTGCCAGGTCTTTGGAGTCTCTCCCTTTTGATTACAGGTTGTATGATATAGTCGCACATTCCCTAGAGGCTTGTAGACGAGTCCTGTATATAGTGTGTCTGTGTGACAGCTTCGTCGGCTTGTATATGTCTGTTTGGATAATGTTTGCTTTGTACGATCATAGTAGCCCCGTCAGCTTGCTCAGTTGTATGTACATTTTGGGTGTGTATGCCCAGTTCTGATGGGATAGTCAGTGTCTATATATATATATTATTGGTACGTCTGTGTGCAGGTAGGCCTTATCGGTTTAAGTTGGGAATTACTCCCCCAGAGTTTTATATTTAGAGTGATTCGCTCGGGCCTGGTGTGGCTTCGAGTGCCGATCGCGCCGCTCCGGAATTAGGGCGTGACAAACTTGGTATCAGAGCAGGTCTGTCCTAGGGAGTCTACAAGGTGTGTCTAGTAGAGTCTTGTTTATAGATGTGTTGTGCACCACATCATATAAATAGGAAGCTACAGGGCATTTAGGAATTTGGTTACCTTTCTTTCAGATCTAAATCGTGTTGTAGAGCCAAGTCATAGGAGATTTGAGTTAAACTTACCCTTCCATATTTGTACACAGCTATGCCGGTGACTAGGAAGGTTGTAGCTAGCCGGAAAGGCAATACGACAGTGGGCGAGGGAAATAGTAGGGCACACCCGGCAGCCGAGGCCCAGTCTGAGGGCCAGGGTGAGACTCTACCCCAGCGATCATAGACTACTCCACCGGCCGAGGAGCCCCCGAGGGAGGAAGCAACTCCAGTACCCCCTCCCGCACCGACAGACCAGGATCTCAGGAAAGCGGTGCACTTATAGACCCAGATTGTGACGACACAGAGACAGCCGAGAGCACCTGCTGGAGTAGTGACCACTGATGAGTCCCACAGTTTGAGGGTTCATGAATTTTTAGCACTTGACCCTCCAAAGCACTCAGGGTTTAAGAGGGACGAGGATCCGCAGAACTTCGTTGATAAGCTTCAGCGTATTTTCAGGGTCATGCATGCTACCGAGACCAAGGCAGTAGAGTTAGCGGCTTTCAGGCTTCGTGATATAGCGGTCTTATGGTATGAGAGGTGGGAGCATGCTAGAGGTCCTGAGGTACCTTCAGCGCGTTGGTCTAAGTTTTCAGAGGCCTTCCTTGATCATTATTTACCGTTGGAAATATGAAAGGCGAGGTTAGATCAGTTCTTAACTATCTGGCAAGGAAGTTCCACCGTTCGAGATTATTGCCTTCGATTTGATCCTTGGCCTGATATGCTCCATCCTTCTTTGATTCATCGAGGGCCAGGATTCACAAGTTCATAGCGGGTTTGCACCTCGATTATGTTGAGGCTTTACCACTGCGGCAGTGAATGATAATATAGACCTTGCTTGTATCCAGGCATTCGCACAGAACTGCGAGCATTCTAGACGTCAGTGGCAGGCGACTGAGAGGATAGAGAGTGAGCATCATAAGA
The DNA here is from genome assembly GCF_019175385.1 of Lycium barbarum. Classification (NCBI taxonomy): domain Eukaryota; kingdom Viridiplantae; phylum Streptophyta; class Magnoliopsida; order Solanales; family Solanaceae; genus Lycium; species Lycium barbarum. The sequence continues at coordinate 76,178,897 of NC_083346.1, forward strand.
GGGCTAGGACTATTGGTCAGCATGGTGATAGAAGGGGGAGTTTCGGACCCCAGTACCAGGGTAGGCCACCATCAGGTCAATCCCAGGGATACAGATCACGGTATTATATTCCCTCTAGACCAGGTGAGAGTTCTCGTACGTCCGAGTCACAACAACAGAGGGTCCGGAACAGGCTCGATCACTACTACAGCAGTGCGGTAATTGTGGTAGATGGCACCATGGGCGATGTCAGTATGGGTCAAGGGCTTGTTATACTTGTGGCAGCCCAGATCATTTCAAGAGGGACTGCCCACAAGGGACACCTACTGATATGGTGCAGCCGACAGGTTCTATAGCAGGGTCATCAACCTTTGTACGTCCTTTTGGGCACGGGCCTCAGTCTTCAGCTGGAAGAGGCAGAGGTAGGGGAGGAGCTTCTGGTCCAGGCAGGGCTCAGAACCGCATCTAAGCTTAGGCAGGTCGCCAGGACTTGAAGTCCTCACCAGACGTTGTGACAGGTATGTTGACGGTCTGTTCATATAACGTTTACGTGTTGATAGATCCGGGGACCAATTTATCCTATGTCACTCCACTTATTGCGAGAAAATTCGGTATAACGCCAGAATTATTGAATGAACCATTTTCTGTGTCTACATCTATTGGTGAACCTGTTACTGCTAGGAAGATTTATCGTGGTTGTTTTGTAGTGGTCTGTGATCATCAGACTATAGCAGATCTTATAAAGTTGCAGATGGTCGACTTTGACGTCATCATGGGTATGGATTGGTTAGCTTCTGTTTACGCTAATGTGGGGTGTTGGACGAAGACTGTCACGTTCCACTTCCCGGGAGAACCAGTTTTGGAATGGAAGGACAATACGGCTTCGCCGAGAGGTAGATTCATTTCTATCTCAAGGCGAAGAAGATGATTTCAAAAGGTTGTATTTATCATATAGTTCAAGTTCAGAATACAGAAAAAGAATCACAAACTCTTCAGTCCATTCCTATAGTTAATGAGTTCCCAGATATGTTCCCAGACGATCTTCCAGGCCTCCCACCAGAGCGAGAAATGGACTTCGCTATAGATGTACTACCCGGTACTCAGCCGATATCCATCCTTCCTTATAGGATGGCCCCTGCTGAGTTGAAGGAGTTGAAGGAACAGTTTAAGGATCTATTGGAGAAGGGCCTTATCAGACCTAGTACGTCACCGTGGAGAGCCCCAGTATTGTTCGTAAGAAAGAAGGATGGTTCGCTACGGATGTGTATCGATTACAGACAGTTGAAAAAGGTGACAATTAAGAATAAGTATCCACTTCCGAGGATAGATGATTTATTTGTTTAACTGAAGGGTGCTAGATATTTCTCGAAGATAGACTTGAGGTCATGTTATCACCAGATCGGGATTAGAGGAAAAGACATTCCAAAGACAACATTTAGGACTAGATATTTGTCATTTCGAGTTCCTTGTCATGTCTTTTGGGTTGACTAATGCTCCAGTTGTATTTATGGATCTGATGAATCGTGTATTCAGACCCCTCCTAGACCTGTTCATGATTGTGTTTATAGACGATATTCTGGTTTATTCTCGATTAGAGACTGAGCATGCAGATCATTTGCGTGCGGTACTCAGAGTCCTTCAGGACCAGAAGCTGTATGCGAAATTCTCCAAATGTGAATTTTGGCTAAACTCTATGGCTTTCCTAGGTCATATTGTCTAAGATGAGGGCATCAAAGTGGATACTCGGAAGATAGGGGCTGTAAAGACTTTGCCTCGACCTACGACGTCGACAGAGGTTCGTAGTTTTCTGAGATTAGCAGGATATTACAAAAGGTTTGTAGAGGGATTTTCTTCTCTTTCTTCCTCATTAACAAGGTTGACTCAGAAGGCAGCCAAGTTCCAATAGACTGATGCTTACGAGCGGAGTTTTCAACAATTGAAGGATAGATTGACTTCAGCACCAGTTCTGGCGCTTCCAGAGGGATCTGAAGGTTATGCCGTCTATTGTGATGCTTCAAGGGTCAGATTGGGTTGTGTATTAATGCAGCATGGCAAGGTGATTGCTTTCGCTTCTAGACAGCTTAGGAAGCACGAAAGGAACTACCCAACTCACGACCTAGAGCTAGCAGCCGTGATTCATGCACATAAAAACTAGAGACATTGCTTATATGGCGTACATGTTGACATTTATACAGATCATAAGAGTCTTCAGTACATATTCAAGCAGAAAGAGATAAACTTGCGGCAGAGGCGGTGCTTAGAATTGCTGAAAGATTATGATGTTGATATTTTGTATCACCTGGGGAAAGCGAATGTGGTAGCAGATGCCCTCAGCCGCAAATAAATGGGTAGTTTAGCATACCTGCGGGCTGGAAAGAGGTGGCTCATGAGCTTCTTCAGTTAGCCAACTTAGGGGGTCAGAGTAATAGATTCAGGAGATGCAAGAATTACTATTCAGACAACAACCACATCATCCTTAGTGGCCAAGGTGAAAAGGCGTCAGTATGAAGACCTTTCATTGACCGACTACAAGGATACTACTCCACAAAAGAAGAAATCACCATTCGGGATTACTGGAGATGGAGTCCTCCGATATTGAGATAGGTTGTGTGTTCCCGATGTAGCGGGGTTACGTCAGAAGATTATGACGGAAGCTCATTGCTCCCGCTATTCTATCCACCCAGGGTCAACAAAGATGTACCGCGACATCAAAGAGGTTTATTGGTTGGATGGAATGAAGAAAGATATACTGGAGTTCGTAACCCAGTGTCCTAATTGTCAACGGGTGAAGATTGAACATCAGAAGCCCGGTGGCTTATTGCAGGCTATGGGGATCCCGACTTGGAAGTGGAAAGTAGTTAATATGGATTTCATTTCAGGCTTACCCCGGTCTCAATAGGTTTAATTCTATATGGGTAATTGTTGATAGATTGACAAAGTCAACACATTTTCTGCCTGTCAGGACTACTTACTCCGCCGAGGATTATGCGAAGCTTTATATTAAGAAGATAGTCCGACTTCATAGTGTACCTATATCCATTATCTCATACAGGGGTGCGCAATTTGCGGCTAACTTTGGAGATCTTTTCAGGAAGGTTCGGGGACTCAGGTGAATCTTAGCACAGCATTTCACCCCCAGACAGACAGACATGCTCCTTCACCCGTATGTAGTTATAAATTTGCATCCTTTGGTCTCTATGTTCCAAATAATTCCATACAATCTTTACTAAGAATTGACCATTTTTATCACCCATCCACCATGACTTATCATTTTATTCGATCACCACAAGAGGCGTTCATGTTGACATTTATACAGATCATAAGAGTCTTCAGTACATATTCAAGCAGAAGGAGATAAACTTGCGGCAGAGGCGGTGCTTAGAATTGCTGAAAGATTATGATGTTGATATTTTGTATCACCTGGGGAAAGCGAATGTGGTAGCAGATGCCCTCAGCCGCAAATCTATGGGTAGTTTAGCATTCCTGCGGGCTGGAAAGAGGTGGCTCATGAGCTTCTTCAGTTAGCCAACTTAGGGGGTCAGAGTAATAGATTCAGGAGATGCAAGAGTTACTATTCAGACAACAACCACATCATCCTTAGTGGCCAAGGTGAAAAGGCGTCAGTATGAAGACCTTTCATTGACCGATTACAAGGATACTACTCCACAAAAGAAGAAATCACCATTCGGGGTTACTGGAGATGGAGTCCTCCGATATTGAGATAGGTTGTGTGTTCCCGATGTAGCGGGATTACGTCAGAAGATTATGACGGAAGCTCATTGCTCCCGCTATTCTATCCACCCAGGGTCAACAAAGATGTACCGCGACATCAAAGAGGTTTATTGGTTGGATGGAATGAAGAAAGATATAGTGGAGTTCGTAACCCAGTGTCCTAATTGTCAACGGGTGAAGATTGAACATCAGAAGCCCGGTGGCTTATTGCAGGCTATGGGGATCCCGACTTGGAAGTGGAAAGTAGTTAATATGGATTTCATTTCAGGCTTACCCCGGTCTCAATAGGTTTAATTCTATACGGGTAATTGTTGATAGATTGACAAAGTCAACACATTTTCTGCCTGTCAGGACTACTTACTCCGCCGAGGATTATGCGAAGCTTTATATTAAGAAGATAGTCCGACTTCATAGTGTACCTATATCCATTATCTCGTACAGGGGTGCGCAATTTGCGGCTAACTTTGGAGATCTTTTCAGGAAGGTTCGGGGACTCAGGTGAATCTTAGCACAGCATTTCACCCCCAGACAGACAGACATGCTCCTTCACCCGTATGTAGTTATAAACTTGCATCCTTTGGTCTCTATGTTCCAAATAATTCCAGACAATCTTTACTAAGAATTGACCATTTTTATCACCCATCCACCATGACTTATCATTTTATTCGATCACCACAAGAGGCATTCAAGTTGACATTTATACAGATCATAAGAGTCTTCAGTACATATTCAAGCAGAAGGAGATAAACTTGCGGCAGAGGCGGTGCTTAGAATTGCTGAAAGATTATGATGTTGATATTTTGTATCACCTGGGGAAAGCGAATGTGGTAGCAGATGCCCTCAGCCGCAAATCTATGGGTAGTTTAGCATACCTGCGGGCTGGAAAGACGTGGCTCATGAGCTTCTTCAGTTAGCCAACTTGGGGGGTCAGAGTAATAGATTCAGGAGATGCAGGAGTTACTATTCAGACAACAGCCACATCATCCTTAGTGGCCAAGGTGAAAAGGCGGCAGTATGAAAACCTTTCATTGACCGATTTCAAGGATACTGCCCCACAAAAGAAGAAATCACCATTCGGGGTTACTGGAGATGGAGTCCTCCGATATTGAGATAGGTTGTGTGTTCCCGATGTAGCGGGGTTACGTCAGAAGATTATGACGGAAGCTCATTGCTCCCGCTATTCTATCCACCCAGGGTCAACAAAGATGTACCGCGACATCAAAGAGGTTTATTGGTTGGATGGAATGAAGAAAGATATAGTGGAGTTCGTAACCCAGTGTCCTAATTGTCAACAGGTGAAGATTGAACATCAGAAGCCTGGTGGCTTATTGCAGGCTATGAGGATCCCGACTTGGAAGTGGAAAGTAGTTAATATGGATTTCATTTCAGGCTTACCCTGGTCTCAATAGGTTTAATTCTATACGGGTAATTGTTGATAGATTGACAAAGTCAACACATTTTCTGCCTGTCAGGACTACTTACTCCGCCGAGGATTATGCGAAGCTTTATATTAAGAAGATAGTCCGACTTCATGGTGTACCTGTATCCATTATCTCGGACAGGGGTGCGCAATTTGCGGCCAACTTTGGAGATCTTTTCAGGAAGGTTCGGGGACTCAGGTGAATCTTAGCACAGCATTTCACCCCCAGACAGACATACATGCTCCTTCACCCGTATGTAGTTATAAACTTGCATCCTTTGGTCCCTATGTTCCAAATAATTCCAGACAATCTTTACTAAGAATTGACCATTTTTATCACCCATCCACCATGACTTATCATTTTATTCGATCACCACAAGAGGGTTGATATTATCCAAAATATGCTGAATTGATTTCTCTGTAAAATTCTCTTAATAATATAGAGTTCCACCTTCCTTCAGTCATAAAATGTGATACCTCTATAATCACAATCCAATATCACTTAAGTCGTGATGGCACCTACACAACCCGATAGGCAAATTAATTTCATTTTTCTTTATTAGCAGATATAATTGAAGGAAATCGAAGAAATGAATACCATGATGTAAGTCTAATATATCTGAAGTGCGGAATTAATACAAAAACAAATCAGGTAATATGAGTTAAGAGCTCTATATAATAGAAAATACATATTGTCGTAGCATGAAAACACTTGTCTGAGAGAAAAGACAAAAATATAAAAATAGGGAGGAAGTCCAGTGCTGCGGATCAACCAAATAGCTCACCCTGAAGTTCCTACTGTAAGCTCTCTAGATATGGTCTCGGACTCCACTAGTACTCGGATCAAAATTTACACAAAAAATACAACAAGTGTAGCATGAGTAAAAAAATTAACCCATACTCATCAAGTATCATCGACCAACCCCAACAATAGAGTGGTGAGGGTTGACCTTAAAAATACTTGTTTAAACATGTACAATTCATATAATCTCAACACATAAGGAATTTACTGCATAAAGGTAAACCCATCTGAAACAGCATAATAAAATGCACAACTACATCATATACGTCATGCACATATAAGATTCATCATGCAATGCATATGATGCTAACTCTTTATCAAATTGTCTCGTAACAGTGCTCCCACTACTGTGTGCACACTGCCTCACTGGGAGTGTCGAGGAACATTGACCCATGAGAGACAACTGTATTGTCCACACGTTGCACTGTACAAAATCCCGCTGTACCAAAGTCATATCAATTCACCTGGAAAAATATCTCATTGATTCATAATCACATCAATTTTCCTGGAACAAGATTCCATGGGGCCATATTCATACCAATCCACCCGAAACAAGACGCAATTTTTTAACGTTGGGAGTTTGGCTGTTAATTACCCTTTGGCTTGTAGTCGTTTCCATCACCCTAAGCCAAAGATTAAAATTTTAACGTTTCATTATTTTTAAACTTAAATATATAAAATATATTTTACACATAAATTTATTTGGTGCTATTCGGTATTTTAGCGATTTATTTTCGTAAAATTAAAAACCCATTATAAGTTTATATAAAAAATTATGATTTTATTAAAAGAACCCTAATAATCAATTCGGCTCAGTTCGGTTAATTAAATCGATGTTTAGAAAACCTTTTTGGCTTAAAAATGTCCTTGTTGCTATGTTTTTGGCTAAAAAAGGCTCTCCAATTAGCCAAATAGCTCAAAAATACCCCTCCTGCTAACGATTGCTCTAAAACAAGAGCAAATGAGCCAAGTTTACCCTTGAAATATTCAAAATGAGTCAATTTTGCCCTCCATTCAAAGTTCGCGACAAGTGCTCACTTGAGCAAAACCTTATATTGCAGATTATATTATGAGGTTACTTTGACTTTTCAAATGACCATTTCTAATGGTTGCTCTAAAACAAGAGCAAATGAATCAGTTTTTCCCTTGAAATATTCCAAATGGATCGGTTTTACCCTCCATTTAAAGTTCACGACAAGTGTAGTTAATTGTAAAGACTTGAGCAACAACTTATATTGGAGATTATATTATGATCTTAGTTTGACTTTTCAAATGACAATTCTTATGCAATGCCAATTTTATGTAAGATATAGTTTAATTACCATCATCAATTTTTCAATCAAATATTTATTCAACTGTTTCCTTTCAAAATTATTATATCGGCCCTGTACTAAAACTTGAGATGACTTACAAGTTATAATAAGTAATATAGTATTCCAAGGTATAGTTGAATTTTATTTAGTTTCTCATATCATTCCTAAACTCAGTAAACTAAATCTCTACTATTAATGTAGAGGAAAAAACTAAATAATTACATAAGACAAGGTAAATGATAGTTTAGAAATAATAACTCATACCTAATATGCAAGGAATATTACACTTCGCCTTTTTGCATACGTTAAGGTTTCGTCTTAAGTCGGTTGTCGTAGGCTCGTACTGGGAATCATTTGGGAAATCGTGTATGAGTATTAGGGGTGCATCTCCGAGTTATATAAGTCCTTAAGAATGTTTGAATAAGATTACAAAGGTTAGATGCTAAACAAATTGGAAAGAATACGTTTAGTCGGAAAATCGAAAGAGGGAGTTTCCACGATTGGTTTCACGGTCCGTGGAATATTGCATGGCCGTGAAAAGGAGGCAGCCACCACCGTGAAGTGGTGGCAGTAGGGATAATAAGGAATTGATTTGGGGGAAACACCAAATCAATCACAAAATCACGGAATTAAAGGATAACAAGAAATTGGGATGAGAACAGAAGAAAATGGGATGAGAAATAGAGGATAAAAGCTAGACCCTAATGATAATGAATCTATGGACAAACCTAAATATATGAAACATAGACCCTTCCAATTGGATTCAATCAATAGAACCTAAGCTATTTGAAGTCAAGGCAAGAGATATTCAAACGAAATCCACAATGAACAACTCTTCATGAAATCAATGGAAATGAGGTTCAAAACTAACAATGGAATCCACCATTAACTATCCTAAATCCTAAAGGCTATTAAGCCAAACAAACTATCACTCCTTTAGAGTATTCAATACATCATTCATCCAATCTTCCTAATCAAATGAAAGACAAGCTATATATACAAGCTAAGCAAAGAAGACTAATAGGCAATTACAATGCTACCCTTAATGAAGTAAGGGCCTTGTTTGGCAAGTCTTCTTAGTGTAGTCTTCAATTCAAGGATTGGCCTTCAATGGCCAAACACGCCTCCTTGCATAGATGCCCTCTAATCGACCTTGCATGCATGGCCTTCTTGCAAGCATAACCCTCCTTGCGCAAAGTAGCCACTTGCACAAATATCCCTTTGCGCAAATATCCCTCCAAGCTATCTTCCAAGCCTTGCGGGTAAGGACCTCGAGCTCTAAATCTCCCAACCAAGAAATCTCCCAAACCTTGTACGATTCCACCTCTATGAAGCTTGTAGAGACTTGGATCTCGTCATTGATCCTCATCAAGTGTGTAGTGTGGAAATACACACTTGAGGCCCTTTGAAACTGTCACGACCCATCCCCGTAGGTCGTGACTAGTGCTACGCGCTCATTTACCAGATTCAGCATACAGACGACTCGTACACAATTAAATGAATATCAGACGTAGCTCCACACTGGTACCTACAACCATATCTACTACATAGAAGCCGGTAAGGCTATCATACTATACATAACGTACTAAAGCATACATACACGCGGCCGATAGGGCTGCCACGGCGGATGGGCTGCCCAAACACAATTCACACAACGCGTCCAAACAAAACTATACATTACCCACGTCTATGTCTACAGACCTCTAACATGGAACAACAGAATCAGATGGCGGGACTGGGCCCCGCCGTACCCTGAATAAACATAAACATATACATCGGAAGAGTATGTACCCAAAACGTCAGCTCCGGAACAAAGGGAGCACTTCAAACCGCAAAAGGGAAATCCTACGCCAGTGGGTCACCAAAACGTGAATCTGTACCTGCGGGCATGAAACGCAACCCCCGAAGAAAGGGGGTCAGTACGAAAGATGTACTGAGTATGCAAAGCATGAAGTACAGAAAACGAAGACATAACCGAAGTAAAATGTACAGAAGGTGAGCACAATAGCCAAAATACCAAGGTGTTGCATCTGACGTACAAGTCATACATAAAAGGTTCCGGAAGACAAATACGGCAATCAAAATGCCAAAATACTTTGCTTTCCTTTGAAAAACATTTCCAACTCATACACACAGAAAATCAAACACACAATTACCGCGGCCAAAAGTTCAGCGGTCACTATCACACATACCGCGACCAAGTGTCCAGCGGTTAGCATTCCAAACCCGACATACCGCGGTCAAGGGTCCAGCGGTCAATGTCGCAGATACCGCGGTCAGGAGTCCAGCGGTTAATATCACAAATGCGGCATGCCGCGGTCAAGAATCTAGCGGTCAATGTCGCACACACCGCGGTCAAGAATCCAGCGGTCAATGTCGCACACACCGCGGTCAAGAATCCAGCGGTCAATATCACATAGGGCGCACAATAATATAAATGCCAACTTTATTACTTTCCAAACATAAATCACACATGCCAGAATCATGCATCACACAAGAATCGTATATCAGGAAAAATACAGAAGGTAAGTAGCTTATCCAGAATATCAGAATACTTACTTTTATATCATACAAGAATAGCTCAAGTGAGACAAACGAAGGAAGTTTCGGAACTTGTAGGCCCACCTCGGGCCAAGTCGAGGTGGCGGATATAAATTACAAACATTGGACTCTATGGAGTCATCCATGAAGGTTTCAAAGCGAGTCTATCACGTCTGTACGGGCTATGGATGTTTGAACAGTTTTCCAACAAAACTTAAGGGCTATAATTCAATTGTGCTGAATGAATTGTACCAACATTCAGACTCGCATTTCTATGAGCAGAATAACCCACGAGGCTCAAATCCGAATCTAGTACACCTAGGACATGCCAAGAGAAGAAAAGGGTAGCTTTACATACCTTAGTTGCGCCTTACGCTCGCTCAAATTCGATTCCCGTTTCGCCCAAAATCTACAAATGGTCATATTTACCAATTGTCAATAGTAAGACTTTTAGCATTCAAATCTTTAATTCACTACTTGTCTACAAAAATTTGGGCAGCATTTCCCCAATAATTTCGCTGCCCCGAGAATATAACTCGGCTCAAAATATCAACAACCAAACCAACAACAATACCCACAACACCAACAATCATTATAAACACAATATAGCATAACTAATCTTCTTTCCAACATAACGCAATATCTTTTATTCCAACTTCACATTTTCAACTCAATACCAACATTCTCATATTCATTCCCAACCAAGATCATCACAATACAATTCGAAAGCATTTCATATCGTTTCTACAAAATATTCACAAAATATACAAAATATACAAACTTCCACCAAAACCATAATTCACCTAAACTTCCAATCTTCAACATAAACATCCACAACATATTCTTATCTTCCAATTTCATTTACAACAATCATAATTTGCACCTTACCACTTTCATTTCCATATTTACATAAACTACAATAAAATTGCATATTTTCCTACAACAACCTTACGACAAATTTTCCCTAACAACAAGAGCCATTTATCTTCTATTTTCATCACAAGGCTACAACAACACAATTAACAACATACTAAATAATTTAATTCATATTCCCCCTCCAATTTGATGCACACGGCCAAACACACACATCCACAACACACAAAATTTTCATCCTTTCCATCTATTTCCACACACTACAACATATATGCAAGTCTTCCATAATACAAAAGAATGAAATTCTTACCTTTCCAAAATTTTCCACTTGCCGCAAAGGTATTTTCTTGCCTCAAAAATTATACCACGTTGAAGAGAATCTTGAACTTAGTAGAGATACAAGAAGATTATAATTCTTGAATCAAAGTTGAAGGCTCCAAGATTATTTTTTTTTTCTTTTTCTCTTTCCCTTTCCCTTGGCCGATTGCCTCTCCCTTTTTTTTGTTCTTGTTCTTACTTTTGTTTTCTTGAAGCTTCTAAGGATAAGCACACATATATAATACCCACTTTATTAATTAGTCACATGACCAATTTTCATGGGTTGGGCCAAGCCCTATGGCCGGTTGGGCTCTCCTTTTTTTTGGGCCTCATTTTCTTATTTTTTTTTTTTGGCCCAATTGGCTACAAACCTTGTTTTGTAATTTCCGAAACAAATTCCCAAAATTTCAATTTTCCCCTTGGCCTCCTCCCGTATTTCCACACCAATGTTGTCATAGCCGACACATTCATACTAAGTAAGGTCCACATATGGCCTCATTCGTTACAAGTCAAAATTATTTCAAATTTTCCGAATATGCAAAAACACGGGATATAACAGAAACGCTCCAAATGTGGTGAATAAGCTTCAATGAAGATCATAGACTCTAAGTTGAGCTCCACCATGAATCATAGGCTCTATAAATGCACTTGAGCCAATGAGAATCATTTGAATCCGAACCTAGCAAAAGCTACGGGAAGACAACAACAAGGAAGATCCTCAAAGCATGAAGGTTAGTGTTAGCACAAACAAATCGACCAACATTCCAAGGATGCACAAACTTGTGGTATAACCACTCATCAATCATTAATGTGAATAAAGACTCCACCTATGGGGCACCAAGAAGTTGACCCCTCTAAAAATCACGAAACGAGGGTAAGATAAGGAAACCAATGGACCTAAGACAATAAGAATGCAATGCTACATTGATTCTAGAAAACATATCACACATCGGACCCTCATTTCGCAAATAAGAACTCTCCAAAGGTCGTCCCACGACCAATGCACAACAATTAGCACCGGGGTCGAAGGGAAAAGTTATCCACAAAGCATGACAACTATTCACCCCGCAAATACCCCTCTTAATCAAGGATGCACCCTCAACTCAAACAAGAGTGTCATCATAGGCAAATAGCTAATAAAGAAACGTGTTACACAAAACAACTTCTTCAACTAAAGTGACCTCAAGTGTAGACTCATTATGGGGTTCAAGCATAAGTTCAAGCAAGTCACTATTATTTGGAACACTCATGGAAGAAGTGACAATTTGCAAACAAGTTTCAACTTCTTTTTCAAAACTTCCTTCCCTAACTATCATGTCATTCCCCTTCAAGGGAAGGTTTCCACCACAAGGTAAAGGATTATCTAACCTATGCCAAGCTAGAAGTAGCATCTCCTCATCCCTTAGGTTAGAAGATCTAGCATAGTCCTTCCAAGAAGTGTGCTCTTTTCCATTCAAATTGCTCCCCTTTAAGAAGCCTTTTCCAAATTAGACGTTGGTCCATCAAGTGGGTCACAAACCCTCAAGAAGGACTTTTTGTCATCGGGAATGGTGTCAACAACTTCATCCATCCCATGCTTGTCATTGAATAAGACATAGATTAAGAGAGAAGATTCTATGAATAATGGCGAATCAAAGCATACCATCTCACTCTCAAAAAGACAAATTTCACCTTTCAAAGCATCTTCATTTTCATGACTATCTAAATGATCAATTATACCGACATCATCACTAAATTGAGGGTCATTAAGCACATCACAAGGTTCCTCATTTAGTGGACTATCATAGCAAACAAATTGATCATCACAAATATCCACACTAGTTGGACTTAAATTGATCTTGCAAGAAGAATCAACTCGGTCATCGCTAGGATCAACTATTAGGTGAACTAGCAAATCATATGACAATGTATTAACATGAAAATCATAGGGATCAACACTAGGTGGACACAAATTGAATTTACAAGAAGAATAAAGACGGTCATCAATAGGATCAACTAGTGTTGGATCACCCATATCAACTACATTGTCAACAATCAATGAAGATCTAAGCTCAACACATGGTAAAGATTTATTAAGCTCACATAAGGCTAAGCTATCACTCACACTCAGTCAACATGCTCATTCACAAGATTTAGAGTGTTAAGATTAGCTATTGAAGTGCACACAAAGTATCTTCTTTATCGTGGTTCTCAACTTGGGAACCCACTTGCTCCTTCGGGAAGCTCTCAACTACTTCATGATATTTCAAAGTTCGAGGTTCATCATTCGGTTGGCTTCCAAGAATGCCTGTACCATCATTAGAACAACTAGAGAAAAAAGAAAAGTTACAAGGGTTAGAATAGGGTTGTGACAACTCCCTCACATCACTCCTCACAACCTCTCCTTTTTCCACTCTAGAGTTGTCACTTTTCGCTCCCTTACTCCTGTCAATCTTTTCTCTCTCAATTTCATCGGAGTTGGGACAAGTGCCAAGTACTTCTTTGCAAGGGTTAAGGAAACCCTCCACTTCAATCCTTTCTTTCGCTTCACAAGGCTTGGGCTTCTTCACCTTTATTTGTTGTTCCTTGCGTAAGCGTTCCATCATTAGGTGAATCTCTTCAAAATTCTTCTTCGCCCATCGTGGGATTTCGGGACCACTCTCCATAGTACGGGGTTCACTTGCAATTGCTTCATCTTTAGGAAGTACGCGTGGAAAGAGAGGTCTCCATTATTTGTCCACTACATACTTGTACCATTCTTGCTCATATGAAACCTTATGTTCTTAGAACCAAGGATTCCCCAAAAACAAGTGACAATTATCTTGTGGAAGTATATCACACCAAACCTCCTCTTGGTATTTGCCATGGGTAAAGACCACTCTTGCACTCCTATCAACCAGGTACCCTCTTTGATCATAGTAAGGGTCTCGTTTCATCACACACTCTATACCCAATGTCCCAACCACTTGAGAGGAAAGGTAGTTGCCGTAGCTACAATCATCCAACACAAGGACATACCCCGCACTACTAAGTAAGTTCACCTTTGTCTCAAGAATTCACCTCTTTGAGTCATTTCTCACTTGAGACCTTGTATTTCTTCTACTTCCATTACCTTTCAATACTTCCCTCCTCCTACCTTCAACATCATAACCATATTGAGAAAATCGTATCTTCGTATTAGGATAAGAAGCCTGATTCATTGTATTTCATAAAGTAGAAAATGTATATCCTCTACTTTTTCTAGGACGACTCCTACTTGCTCCAACCCATACATTTATACCACTTCGCTTGGAATAGAAAGTATCACAATTCAATGTACATGAATAGCCTCTAGAATATTCTTCACAATTACCATGTTCACCATTACTATCTTCATAGACATAGTCATTACAAAGCGTATAACCATAAGTATCATGTTCATCACAACTTCCCATTTCATGCAAGTCTCCATAAATTGGCTCATAACGTAAGTGTGAGGAAGGTATATATCTCAAGTCGCCTCCATGTCCATAGTGTGTGTCATTAGGCTCTTCATAGCTCTCATTTTTACCATAGGACTCTTCATAAGGCTCTTCTACTCCTTCATCTTCTTCGTAAGACCCATGAGATCCACTCGTTTCATATTCACCTCCGGAGTAGTAAGGTTCACTTTCATCTTGGTTATGATTATATGAAACATTATACGACACATGAATATCATCATCTTCCCTATCATTGTAAGCATAGTGATGCTCAGCATCATCTCCATGAGTCATATCTTCTCCCCATAGCCTTCGTCGCTATTGTATTCATACCCTCCATTGCTAGAGGCATAACTCTCCAATTCGTCACCACAAGATCCCGAGGCTATGGATGACATCCTTATATATTCTTCTCTTTATGACTTCTATCCTTGTACCTACAAAACGAGCAACAAAATGTGTAGTAAAGTTCCTCACATCACTCGTATTTGCACTCAAGCTTACCTCTCAACCTAAAGCTTCTTCCAAAGTGTTACACCTTGGAAAAATTCCCCGTTAGCGTACAGTGAATAGGCTATCAAAGGGCACGAGGTACATGATGATTCGGATAAGTGAGAGATGGCATTTGACGATCCTAATCGAGATTCAAGACATTAGACGTAAAGGAAGAAGTTTGACAAAGAAAGTAAAGGATATGTTGCGCATCGGGTAAGAATTATGAGCGACGGGTTAACGATGGAATAATGATGTCTTGGAGAAGAGTGATAACGTCCCTTAGATTGGTATTGAGGTGATAAACAAGTGTCAAGAAGGTTCCATAAGGATTGGAGCTCAAACGAGTCGACGAGAACGAAATCGGAACAACTGGGCACTATACGGCCAAACATACGGACCGTATAAATTATACTGGCCGTATGTTAGGCCGTATAATTAGCCAAGGGGGACACCATTCTCTGGACCAAACATACGGCCCGTATAAAATGTACGGACCGTATGTTGGTCCGTATAAGTTGGTCGGGACAGCTTTCATGATTTAATATAAGGACTTTCCCTTCATTTTATTTCATTTCATCTCACTCCTCCACACACCAAGAAACCTATAGAACCTTCTCCATCATTCATCCACAAGGATACAAGGAAAAACCAAGATCAACTACACCAAATCCATGAAAATAAGTGTATGAAACCTAGCCAAAGTTCATCTACACCAAGAAACCTCAAGGGAAGTGGATTAGGGTTTTAGTGCAAGAAGAGAAGTTCCACTCAAGGGTTGTTCATCCATCATCTAAGGTAAGTTTCATGACCATACCATGTTGTTTAAGGTATTGGAAGGCTAAGACACTTGAATTGTAGAAAGACATAGAAAATGGGTCATAAATGAGTGAAGAGTGTCATTGTTGAATAGTGGTTGGGGTGAATCATGAATGTTGGTATGTTGTGATTGTGAATATGTTATAAATGAAATTTAGACCATGTAATAAGTATTATATATGATAAAATGCGATAATGAGCTATAACCATAATTGTGGAGAAATTGAAGGGAAATGGTGAATTGTGGTAAATGTAGATAAATAATGATTGTTGTTTGCGATATTGTGAATGTTGTTATGAACTTTGGGAGTTGATATAGAATATGGGAAAAGTAGTAGAAACAAAGGAAATGCTGCCCAATTTTCCCTAGAAATAGTAACACGTTCTTATAACCGATTGACCAACGTTAATGCGAATTCTCTTGAAGGTAGAAACAGTGGCATTGAAGGAGAACAAGCGAACGATAGATTAGTTAAATGTAAAAGGTATGTGAGGCTGGTCCTTTCCTTCTATGGCATGAATACTATAGTATGGCTTTCCTTCCTCTTCATGAATTTCTTACATTCCGGAAAAACTATGGGCCTACGTTCATAAATAGCCATATGAGATAAGAGACATGTTATGAGCCCGATAATAATGATGATGATAAGCTAAAGTATAGAGATTCTAGAGTTCATGATATGATGATCCTATAACATTAATGATGTCATTTATTGTTTACACTCACCTTATGTATTATTTCCTTCAAGGTGAGGCAGAATGTCAATGAATGCTCCATAATGAAATCGGGGGATCACGACCTTACGTCACCCCGATAAAGTATAGTTGTCCTTGAGTCTTTATGCATGTATTATGGTGAGCATACTATGATGAGCATATTATTATGAGCATATTATGATGATGAACCGACACCGCGCCTATATGGCCGGGCAGTCACCGCTAAGGCGGGCAGCGTATACACCATGGCCAGATGGCATGGGCAGACACCACTAGTGGGCGGCATGAGATGATACCCCGGATGCGGGAGGCCTGGACGCAGGCTAATGTTATTGATTATCACACCGATCCGACATGGACGGGCAGCTTATACATTTATGCATATATGATATGATGATGAGTATGAGTAAGACAACATGATTTCTTTCCTTTATAATTGACAGTCAGATACAGATGTTCCATATTGATATTTCCTTTATTTCATTGACTTATTTCATTGTTTATGCCTCTCATACTCAGTACAATGTTCGTACTGACGTTCGTTTTCTTTGGACGCTGTGTTCATGCCCACAGGTAGACAGGGAGGTGAGCTTGATCCGGACTTGTAAGAGCCAGTAGCTGATTAGAGCGCACTCCATTGTTCCGGAGGTGCTTATGATTATTATTTTGTGTACATGTATATTTTGGGCACAACGGGGTCCTATCCCGTCCTGAGGTCTAGCACTCCAGTAGAGGCTCGTAGATACGCAGTGTGGGTTATATGGTCTCACAAGGTCACTACTGTATATATGTATATTATCATTTTGATAGTCGAGAGGCTTATGTATATAAAAGTATTTATGTTCTCAAATGGAAAAATGATTTTCTTATGAATTGAGTATAAATTTGATAAAAGAGCATTAAATGAGTATGATGAGTAATAGAACGAGCGGTGCTCGGTGGTTAGCCCCGGGGGTTAAGCTTTGTGGAAGAATAGATTCTTATTTAGATGAAAGAAGGACGACTCAAAGCAAATGGACAAGAGCCAATAAAGTTTCAACGAGATAAAGATAAAAGCTTGAAAGAATTGGCACGAAAGAAATTAAGGACTCAAGAACTAGTTAACAACAAGTAAGATCAATTATTAGTTGTTAATTAGTTGGAAGAATCAAAGAAAAGAGATTAGGAAAAATTGAAACCGTTTTGGACACTTAGAAAAAATTTTGATTTTTTTTTTTTGATGATCAGATGTCGGCCATGCGTCACGGGGGTAACACGCAAAAATAAGTCTCTGAAAAACTTCCTTTCCGTGTCAGGCCCACGTCGCGGGTCTAACACCTGATTGGTGTTTTCGTGTCCGGCCCGCATCGCGGGGCTAACACCTAATTGGTGTTTCCGTGTTGAGCGTGTGTTGGGCGTGCAACACGCCGATCCCTGTACTAGATTCCTCGAACTTTAGGTTGGATTTTCTGAATTTTGCTGATGTATTGGGCCCACTCAACCTAGGATTTTTCCCTATTAAGCCGGAAAAACAACTTTTCACAACTTAGGTGAATTTATTTGGATCAAATTCCCTTTTTGGTCTTCTTATTCACTATAAAGATATGAAGATGCTCAAGAACATGAAGAACACCCAAATCCAAATTCACCTCCAAATAAACTTATTTTTCCACCAAATTTTAGATCTAAACTCCGTTTCACCTAAAGAACATAGCCCAATAAGAATTAACCTTCAATTTAACCTCAATCACCAAGACCCATTTGGAGTTCTTCAAAAAGCTTGAAGGTCTTCAATGGTGATTTTTCAAAACACCTCCAAACACACCCAAATGCGAGATCTACATGGATTTAACTACAAGGAACTTGATTGTAAGTTCAAATCCACCAAACAACAACAAAATTTCTGATTTTTTTAATTTTCGAATTTCTACTTTTTTTTGTTCAACCAAGGATTGAAGAATTGATGGAACAACTCCTCAACCTTGCTCTAATACCAAATGATAAGGAATCGATTTGGTGGAAACACCAAATCAATCACAAAACCGCTGAATTAAAGGATAACACGAAATTGGAATGAGAATTGAAGAAAAGGGGATGAGAAATAGAGGATAAAAGCTACACCCTAATGATAATGAATCTATGGACAAACCTGAGTATATGAAACCTAGACCCTTCCAATTGGATTCAATCAATAGAACCTAAGCTATTTGAAATCAAGGCAAGAGATATTAAAATGAAATCCACAAATAAACAACTCTTCATGAAATCAATGGAAATGAGGTTCAAAACCAACAATAGAATCCACCATTAACTATCCTAAATCCTAAAGGCTATTAAGCCAAACAAACTATCACTCCTTTAGAGTATTCAATACATCATTCATCCAATCTCCCTAATCAAATGAAAGACAAGCTATATGATACCCTTAATGAAGTAAGGGCCTTGTTTGGCTAGTCTTCTTAGTGTAGTCTTGAATTCAAGGATAGGCATTCAATGGCCAAACACGTCCCTCCTTGCGCAAAGTAGCCACTTGTAGAGTAGCCCTCCAAGCTATCTACCAAGTCTTGCAGGCAAGGACCTCGATCTCTAAATCTCCCAACTAAGCAATCTCCCGAACCTTATAGGATTCAACCTCTATGAAGCTTGTGGATACTTGGCTCTCATCATTGATCCTCATCAAGTGTGTATGTCACGACCCAGCTAGGGGCCGCGACGGGTACCCGAGGCTAACCACCGAGCACCCCTTATTTCCTCACTTGGCATAGTCATTTACGCTTCTTTATCATTCATAATTGTATGAAAGTCATTTTTCGGTGGAAAACATAATCAGTCTATATATATATATATATATACAAATGCCTCATTAAGCCATCCAAATAATATATATATATAGTATATACATGCATGCTGTAATAAACTTGTGAGACCATCTAACCCACACTATGCATCTACGAGCCTCTACTGACATACTATACATGTAGACGGAACAAGACTCCGTCATGTCCGAAATATACATATGTACCAAAAGAATAATCATAAGCACCTCCGAACAATGGAGTGCTTTCAATCAGCTGACAGCTCCTAAGAATCCGGGTCGAGCTCGCCTCCCTGTCTACCTGTGGGCATGAACACAGCGTCCAAAGAAAACGGACGTCAGTACGAATGTTGTACTGAGTATAAGAGGCATGAACAATAACAACACATCAAGAGGGTAAAGGAGACATCAAGTATGGAGCAATTGTACCTGACTGGGAATCATATGAAAATTAATGCATGCTGACTTACTCTTATGCTTATCATCATCTCATGTATGCATATCATATGTAAATGTATCTAAACTGCCCGACTATATAGGTGCGGTGTGACAATCAGTAACATTAGCCCGCGTCCAGGCCTCCCGCGTCCGGGGTACCATCTCATGCCGCCCACTAGTGGTGTCTGCCCATGCCAACTGGCCATGGTGTATCGTATAGCTGCCCGCTTTCGCTGTGACTGCCCGGCCAATTAGGCCCGGTGTGATGCAATCATGACATGCTCATCATAAAATATTTATAATGATATGCTTATCAAAATATACTTATGATCATACATGCACAAAGACTCTAGAACAACTGCATTCTATCGAGGTGACGTAAGGTCGTGAACCCTCGATGCCATTATGAACATATATGAACATTCTGCCTCACCTTGAAGGGATTAGTTTATAAGGTGAGTGTGCAAAAGGAACAACATCATTTACTTTAGAAGAGCGTCATATCATATTTCTTGACTCATATAGCTATTCATGATCTTAGGCTCTTGGCTTTCCGGCATAGAGGGGAATCATGGAAAGGGAAGAGAATCATGTCATGGGATTCATGCCATAGAAATAAAAGGACTAGCCTCACATACCTTGTCTTTTAGCTACGTTATCGATCACTTGCCTTCCTTCGAGGTCACGTCGTTACCTTCATAAGAGAATCGTATTAACATTAGTTAATCAACTATAAGATCGCGTCGTTATCTCTAGAGAAAATTGGGCAGTATCTCCTTTGTTCCTACTGCTTTTCCTATGTTCTATTTCAACTCCCAAACATTTACAACAACACTCACAATATAGTATCAACATTCCTCACTTATTTACACTTAGCAAAATCCATCATTTTTCTCCAATTTTTCCACATTTAATGGTTTTAGCTCATCGTCATAATTTTTCTTATTTCACATCTATTCCATGGTCTATGCTTCATTTATAACGTATTCATAATCATAACGTATCAACTTTCATGATTCCATTCAATTATCATTCAATGGTGCCACTACTCACTCATTTAAGGCCTATTTTCCATGTCTTTCTACAATTCAAGCTTCTTAGACTCCTAATGCCTTAAACAACATGATGAAGTCATTAATACTTACCTAAGATGAGGGTGGAACAAGTCTAGAGTGGAGTTCTTCCTCTTTCACCAAAACCCTATCTCTCCTCCTTTGGAATTTCTTGAAGATGACTTCCAATTAGGTTTCATACACTTTGTTTCACAAATTGGTGTTGTTGATCATTGATTTTCCTTTGATTCTCTTGGATGAAGTGTTTTGGAGAATTCTCTAGAGAGTTCTTGAGTTGTATGGATGAGAAAATGAAATAAAATGAGGTTAGGGTCCCCTTTAATAACTCAAAATCTGATTTTTAATGAACTACAGTCGGGGTGTACAGTGGTCGTAAACCACAGTTTACGGACCGTATACCAGTTTACGGGCCGTATAACGTGGTCGTATTTAAGCATATCAAAACAGAAAGGTTGGTTGAAGATCATGGCAGTTTACGACTCAGTTTACGGGTCGTATTTCAATTTACGGTCCGTATTCCAAGTCGTTTTTAACCATTAGAATCATTTGACAGAAAGTTGAAATTTTGAAATGTTGAAGGACGATGGCACTTTACGGGCCGTATTCCATTTTACGACCACTGGGCTGAAATGAAATTTTCCAACTTTTCATTGTACGTTCGCGGGGAAATTTCTGAGGTGTAACAGTGTAGTGTGGAATACACACTTGAGGCCCTTTGAAACTCTCAAAATGTGCTGAATAAGCTCCAATGAAGATCATAAACTCTAAGTTGAGCTCCACCACGAATCATAGGCTCTATAAATGCACTCGAGCCAATGAGAATCATATCAGGGGAGGAGCCACTAGGACAATTTCACGGCCACTTTCATAGTCCGTGAAAGGAACCGCGAAATTAAGGTGGTGGAATTTTTCCCTTTTGTTATAAATTAGGTAGCACGATTTAGGGCTCATTATTTTAACCAAAACAGATAATTATTGACCCTATAAGTTCTCTTAAACTCCCCAAATCATTCCAAACCAATACAAGAGGAGATGAAGCTCTAAATCCTCAACTAGTTCACAGAAGGTGATTTTTCTTTTTCACACTTGGAGTTGTGGTGACTAAGTCTTGGAGCAAGTTGTGCGTGTGGCTAAAGATCCTCAAGTATAAAATATAGAGTTGTGGTGACTAAGTCTTGGAGCAACTTGTATGTGTGGCTAAAGATCCTCAAGTATAAAATATGTTCTTCATCATATTATTTATGTTGAGTTGATTTGGAGTTTTAGTTAGTCTTAAAGTGAAGAGAATCATGGTAGAGAAGTCATAAGGTATTAAGCTGAAGTTGACGGCTATGGATTAATTTTGAAAGGGAGTTTTGGATTGATTAAGTTTAATTTGAATGTAACCTCTTGGTTATGATATTTTTGATGTTGTTATTGTTGTTTTGGGAGTTGTTTTGGAGTTTGGTGGATGTAAATACTATAGGGAAATGCTAACCGATTTTCGTTAGCTCACCAATTAATATAGTTTGACCTTATGAGAGTTCCAATGACTTAACCTTAGTATGAATCATCTTGAATGTAGATATGCAATCTCGGAAAAATAGACGTTGAGTGGTTAAGTAGACGACGAGGTATGTTAAGGCTGTCCCTTTCCTTCTTATATCATGATCATATTGATACAAAACTTATACAAATGATATCCATAGTGTCCCTATTCCTAGAAATACTAGAAGCTCCTGTTTCTTGATGTTCTTTTGATATTATTGATCATTGTCTCATGATTATTGATCTTGCCTTATGGTTATTGATCTTGTTTATTGTTGTAGATCTCATATTATGGTCATCGATTCCTTCAAGATGAGATGTACTGATGATGATAGTTCCATAATGGTAATTGAAGGTTAAACGACCTTACGTCACTCCGATAGAGTCTGCTTCTTTGAGCTTTATAGCTATTTTCTGACATCGAGCCATGCTATAATTGATCGGGTACGGCACCTACTGTTCACACCACTGCAGTTGGGCATAGATAAAACTGAGCCTATTATGGTCGGGTACGATAACACCGAGCCTATTATGGCAGGGTGCGGATAACACGGAGCCTATTATGAACGGGTACGGATGACACCGAGCTTATTATGACAGGGTACGATATTTTATATATGTGTGTGTGTGTGTGTGAGTGTGTGTGTGTGTGTGTGTGTGTGTGTGAAAATGTTTTTTTAAAAAGGAAAGCATGCATGTCTTCCACCTTAAGAGGCATCCAGATGTACAGGTTAATTCTCTCTTATCTCATGTTATTTTCATATCTTTATTATGTTGATATTCATGCCTTGCATACTCGGTACATTATTCGTACTGACGTCCTTTTATTTATGGATGTTGCGTTCATGCCCACAGGTAGACAGGAAGACGGTTTAGACCCTTAGGCTGCCTTCTCAGCATTGTACAGGAGAACTCCACTTGTTCCGGAGTTGGAGTTCAGCTTGGTATGTTTCTTTTGTGTACATTTGGGCATGGCGGTGTCCTGTCCCGTCCTTATTATGTTATGCACTTCTTCGTAGATAGATATGTACAATTAGATGTTATATGACCTTCTCGGTCCATATTTCGTTGTATCATTATATGTTGATAGCCTTGTCGGCTTGTATACTTGGGATCGGTTTGAGGATATATATATATATATATATATATATATATATATATATATATATATATATATATATATACATCTTTTGGGCTTGTGTCCCTTATAGCTTATGATATCTATTAGTTAGCGTTATGGCCCACTCAGGTATGACTATGTGATGTATGAATGTCTTGTATTGCTCGGTAGGTTAGATTCGGGTGCCCGTCATGGCCCTCCGGTTGGATCGTGACAAAAGTGGTATCAGAGCAGTTCGTCCAAGGGCTGTCTACGAGCTATGTCTAGTAGAGTCTTATTTGTGGGTGTGCAGTGAACCACACTTATAAACAGGAGGTTGTAGGATATTTAGGAAGATTGACCTTTCTACCTCATCTTAGATCGTGCGATAGAGCGATGTTACGAGGATTCCCTTTTTCCTGATCGTGTGTTATGATTGCAGTAATGCCTGTGATGAGGAAAGCTTCAGCGACCTAGAAAGGCAAGTCAGAGGCAGGTAGGAGAACTGGACGGGTACCGTTGTAGATGTTGACGAGGGCGAGTCCCAGAATTAGGTTCCATCATAGACCTCTCATACTCTGCCCACTCCAGAGGAGCATAGAGGAGCTCCATCCCCAGCTCCAGCTCCAGCACCTCCAGTTCCTCTACCTAATGCTTTAGGCCTGGAGATGCGAGAGGCTTTTCGGTTGTTGACTCAATTAATAGCCGCTCAGGCCCAGCGTCAGGGTACAGGTTATGGTGACTGGGCTGTTATTGCCAGGGTTCGAGATTTTATTAATTTAGACCCTCCAGAATTTTGATTTTATTAATTTAGGCCCTCCAAAATTCTTTAGATCGAAACTGGATGTGGACTGGCAGACTTTTATCGATGGGACGCTGAGGACATTACGGGTGATGCATGCTTCAGACACTGAGTTAGTACAGTTGGCTTCCTATAGATTATGGGATGTTGTTGTTCACTGGTATGAGTCTTGGGTGTCATCTAGAGGGATTAATGTAGCCCCACCCGTGTGGCAGGAGTTCACAGAAGCCTTTCTTTGACGTTATCTGCCACCAGAGATTCGTCGGGCTAGAGCTGATAGGTTCCTAAACCTTACACAGTGGAATATAAGTGTTCGAGAGTACAGTCTTTGCTTTAATTCATTGGCTAGATATGCTCCAATTGTTGTAGCTGAGATGGGAGATCATGTTTTTCGGTTTGTGAGTGGATTGGGGCCATACTTGATTAATGACTACATGATAGCTTCTCTTCAGACATGTATGGATATTTCTCGCATTCAGACTCATGCTCAGAACCTAGAGGAGCGTAAGCAGCAGCTGAGAGCCTAGCGTGAGCATGATAGGGGTCAGAGTAAGAGGGCCGGATTTTCAGGTGTTGTCAGTGAGTTTAGAGGTGGTCAGCGACGGTCAGCGGCAGCAGTACCATAGGCATTCAGGCCACTCAGCGACTAGTGCACCTCCGCAGTTTACAAGCCAGAGATTTGATCAATTTACTTATTCAGGACCGGGTCAGGGTTCCAAAGCTTCAGGTTCTCAATATAGAGGTGATTCAATCCAGATGAGGCCACTTTTACCATGATGTACTCAGTGTGGTAAGTTACATACTGGATAGTGCCGCTTGGGTTCGGATGTTTGTTATGATTGTGGTCAACCAGGTCATATTATGTGTGAGTGTCCATCTAGAAGTGGTAGAGGTATGCTTCAGCCTATAAGATCAGCAGCTGGTTCGTCATTATATGTACGCCCTCCGGGGCAAGGTTTTCAGACATCAGTAGGCCGCAGTAGAGGCAGAGGGGAAGCGTCCAGCTCTAGCGGTCCTCAAAACCGCATGTATGCATAGGCTAGTCGACAGGATCTCGAGTCTTCGTCAGATGTGGTTACATGCATACTATCAGGATCTTCTCATGATGTATATGCATTGATTGATCCAGGTTCTATGTTATCGTATGTTACTCCTTTCATTGCTGGTCAGTTTGGGGTAAAACCCGAGTCGATTAGACCTTTTGACATATCTACACCCGTTGGTGATCAAGTGATAGCTAGACGGGTATAT
This sequence comes from Lycium barbarum, assembly GCF_019175385.1. NCBI lineage: Eukaryota > Viridiplantae > Streptophyta > Magnoliopsida > Solanales > Solanaceae > Lycium > Lycium barbarum. The sequence goes on from NC_083346.1 coordinate 76,204,327, forward strand.
AGAGATTGTGTAGTTATAGTTTGTGATCATCATACTCTGGTAGATTTGGTTGAGTTAGATATGATAGACTTTGATGTCATCATAGGTATGGATTGGTTGGTTTCTTGTTATGCTAATGTTAATTATAGAACGAAGATAGTTCGATTTTAATTTCCAAGAGAACCAGTTTTAGAGTGGAAGGGCAATACAGCATCGCTGAGAGGTAGGTTTGTTTTCTATATCAAGGAAAGGAAGATGATTGCCAAAGGTTGTAGTTATCATTTAACTCGGGTTCAGGATACAGAAGCAAAGCCACTGACTCTTCAGTCTGTTCTAGTAGTTAATGAGTTTCAAGATGTATTCCCAAACGAGCTTCCAGGTCTTCCGCTAGAACGGGAGATTGACTTTGCCATCGACGTATTACCAGATACTCAGCCAATATCTATTCCTCCTTATAGGATGGCGCCTGCTAAGTTGACGGAATTGAAGGAGCAGTTGAAGGACTTGCTTGAGAAAGGCTTTATCAGGCCTAGTGCATCACCGTAGGGAGCACCTGTGTTGTTCATAAGGAAGAAAGATGGCTCCTTGCGGATATGTATTGATTATAGGCAATTGAATAAGGTGACTATAAAGAATAAGTATCCACTCCCAAGGATTGATGATTTATTTGATCAAATGCAGGGTGCTAAATGGTTCTCAAAGATAGATTTGAGATCAGGGTGTCACCAGGTAAGGGTTAGAGAGAAAGGCATTCCGAAGACAACTTTCAGAACCAGATGTGGTCATTTCGAGTTTCGTGTAATGTCGTTTGGGTTGACAAATGCACTGGCGGTATTTATGGATTTTATGAACAGCATATTCAGACCCTTTCTAAATCTGTTTGTGATTGTGTTTATAGATGATATTCTAGTATACTCTCTATCAGAGATAGAGCATGCCGGTCATTTACGTGTTGTCTTTAAAGTTCTTCAAGCTCGAAAGTTGTATGCAAAGTTCTCTAAATGTGAGTTCTGGTTGAACTCTGTGACTTTCTGGGCATATTATCTTAGCTGGCGGTATCCAAGTGGATATGCACAAGATTGAAGCTGTGAAGACTTGGCCAAGACCAACAACACCTACAGAGGTTTGTATTTTTCAGGCTGGGCAGGTTATTATAGGAGATTTGTAGAGGGTTTTTCTTCTATTTATGCACCACTGACGAAGCTGACACAGAAATCAGCTAAGTTCCAGTGGACGGATTCTTGTGAGTGCAGTTTTCAGGAGTTAAAGAACAATTGACTTCGGCCCCGATTTTTACACTTCCAAAGGGATCGGAAGGCTATGTTATCTATTGCGATGCTTCAAGCATTAGGTTAGGTTGTGTGTTGATGCAGCATGGTAGAGTTATTGCTTATGCTTTGAAGCAGTTGAGGAAGCATGAGAAGAACTATCCGACCCATGACCTAGAGTTAGCTGCGGTGATCTATGCATTTTCAATGTGGAGGCATTATTTGTATGGCGTCCATGCTGATATCTATACAGACCATAAGAGCCTCCAATATATTTTAAAGCAGAAGGAGTTGAATTGCATCAAAGGTGCTGGTTGGAACTATTGAAAGATTATGATGTTATTATCTTGTATAATCTCAGAAAGGCGAATATAGTAGCCGATGCCCTTAGCCGCAGGTCCATAGGAAGCTCATCGTATGTTCAGCCAGAGAAAATAAAGTTAGTTGGTGAGCTTTAGCAGTTAGCCAACTTAAGAGTTCAATTATTGGACTCGAGCGATACGGGAGTTACTATTCAGGATGCGGCAGTCTCATATTTAGTAGCTGAGGTTAAGGAGCGCCAGTATGAGGATCCTATGTTATTTCATTATTGAGATACAGCCCCCAGAAGAAGAAGACACCATTCGAGATTTCTGCAGATGGAGTTCTCAAATATCGAGGCAGATTGTGTGTTCCTGATGTTGCAGGATTACGTCGTCAGATTATGAGAGAGGCTCATTATTCCCCTTATTCTATTCATCCGGGGACAACGAATATTTGTCATGATATTACGGAGGTTTATCATTGGGACGGAATGAAGAAAGACATAGCAGAGTACGTAGCCCAGTGTCCTAACTGTCAGCAGGTGAAGATTGAGCATCACAGGCCCGGCGGGTTATTGCAGGCCATAGAGATTCCGACTTGGAAGTGGGAAATAATTAATATGGATTTCATTATAGTCTTGACCCGTTCTCAGCGTAAGTTTGATTCCATATGGATTATTATTGATAGACTTACAAAATCAGCCTATTTTCTGCCTGTCAGGACTACTTACTCAGCCGAGGATTATACGAAGCTTTATATCAAGGAGCTAGTACAACTTCATGGTGTTCCGGTATCCATTATATCCGACAGGGGTGCGTAGTTTACAGCTAATTTCTGGAGATCCTTCCAGAAAGGTTTGAGGAATTAGGTGAGTCTTAGCACCGCATTTCACCCCCAAACAGACGAACAGGTCGAGCGTACCATTCACACGCTTGAGAATACGCTACGAGCATGTGGGATAGACTTCAGAGGTAGCTGGGATGATCATTTTCCGCTTATCAAATTTGCATATAATAATAGTTATCATTCCAGTATCCAGATGGCCCCGTATGAGGCTTTATATAGGCGAAAGTGTAGGTCACCCATTAGATGGCTTGAAGTAGGGGAATCTAAGTTAGTAAGGCCAGATTTGATGATTCAGCAAGCAGGGGAGAAGGTCACGCTTATTCAGGATCGATTATTAGCAGCGCAGAGTCGTCAGAAGTCTCATACAAATAATCACCGGCGAGACTTAGAATTCCAGATTGTTAATTGGGTATTCTTGAAGGTATCGCCTATGAAAGGCGTAATGAGATTTGGTAAGAAGGGTAAGCTTAGTCCTTGGTCTATTAGACCTTACAGGATTGTACGTAGAGTGGGCCAGGTGGCCTATGTGTTAGATCTACCACAAGACTTAGAGTCAGCCCATCCGGTCTTCCATGTATCGATGCTTCGTAAGTGCATTGGAGATCCTTCCAGAGTCTTACCTGTTGATGATGTTCAGGTCACTGAGCAACTATCATATGAAGAGGTTCTCATTGCCATTCTAGATAGACAGGTTCAGAGATTGAGGACCAAGGATGTAGCCTCAGTTAAAGTCCTTTAGAGGAACAGGAATATCAAGAAGATGACCTGGGAAGCTGAGGAAGATATGAGATCTAGATATCCGCACTTGTTTCCACTTCCAAAGGAGGTCCAGACAAAGACACCATTGCCTTCAGGTGCATAGTGTCTCATTTCTTATGATTACTGGTCGTGTGAGGCCATTATTATTATTGCTTGTTGTGGCCCTGTGTGGCATTGTATATTTTGGGTTGTTGTGACAGGTTGGTAGTGGTATAGTTACAGGGGAAACTCTGCCAAAAATTTTATAAAACCCTTAGGAATTTAACGCTCGAGGACGAATGTTCTTAAGGGGGGAAGAATGTTACACTTCGCCTATTTGCATACGTTAAGGTTTCATCTTAAGTCGGATGTCGTAGGCTCGTATTGGGAATCATTTGGGAAGTCATGTATGATTAATACCGGTGCATCTCGGAGTTATATAAGTCCTTAAACATGTTTGAATAAGATTAAAAAATTTAGACGCTAAACGAATCGGAAAGAATATGTTTCGTCAGAAAATCGGAAAAGGGAGTTTCCACTGTTAGTTTCACGGTCCGTGGAATATTCCATGGCCGTGAAAATGAGGCAGCCACCAACGTGAATTGGTGGCAGTGGGGAGGAGCCACTAGAACAGTTTCACGGACACTTTTACGGTCCGTGAAAGGAACCATGAAATTGAGGCGGTGGAATTTTTCCCTTTTTTTTATAAATTAGGTAGCACGATTTAGGGCTCATTATTTTAACCAAAACAGATAATTATTGACCCTATAAGCTCTCTCAAACACCCCAAATCATTCCAAACCAATACAAGAGGAGATCAAGCTCTAAATCCTCAACTAGTTCACAGAAGGTGATTTTTCTTGTTTAAGTGTGGTGACTAAGTCTTGGAGCAAGTTGTGTGTGTGGCTAAAGATCCTCAAGTATAAAATATGTTCTTCATCTTATTACTTATGTTGAGTTGATTTGGAGTTTTAGTAAGTCTTAAAGTGAAGAGAATCATGGTAGAGAAGTCATAAGGTATTACGTTGAAGTTGATGGCTATGGATTAATTTTGAAAGGGAGTTTTGGATTGATTTAAGTTTAATTTGAATGTAATCTCTTGGTTATGGTATTTTTGATGTTGTTATTGTTATTTTGGGAGTTTTTTTGGAGTTTGGTGGAAGTAGATGATATAGGGGAAATGTTACCCGATTTTCGTTAGCTCACCAATTAATATAGTTTGACCTTATGAGAGTTTCAATGACATAACCTTAGTATGAATCATCTTGAATGTAGATATGCAATCTCGGGAGCATAGACGTTAAGTGGTTAAGTAGACGACGAGGTATGTTAAGGTTGTCCCTTTCTTTCTTATAGCATGATCATATTGATACAAAACTTATACAAATGATATCCATAGTGTCCCTATCCCTAGAAATACTAGAAGCTCCTGTTTCTTGATGTTCTTTTGATATTATTGATCATTGTCTCATGATTATTGATCTTGCCTTATGGTTATTGATCTTTTTTATTGTTGTAGATCTCATCTTATGGTCATTGATTCCTTCAAGGTGAGAAGTGCTGATGATGATAGTTCCATAATGGAAATCAGAGGTTTACCGACCTTACGTCACTCCGATAGAGTCATAATGCTTCTTTGAGCTCTCATGCATGCTTTATATATATATATATATATATATATATATATATATATATATATAGCTATTTTCTGACACCGAGCCGCACTATAGTCGGTCAGGTACGGCGCCTATTGTGCACACCACTGCAGTTGGGTACGAATAACACCGAGCCTATTATGACCGGGTACTGATAACACCGAGCCTATTATGGCCGGGTACGAATAACACCGAGCCTATTGTGGCCAAGTACGGCATTATATATATATATATATATATGAAAATTTTAAAAAAAGGAAAGCATGCATGTCATCCGCCTTAAGAGGCATCCAGATGTACAGGTTAATTCTCTCTTATCTCATGGTATTTCCATATCTTTATTATGTTGTTCTTCATGCTTTATATACTCGGTACATTATTAGTACTGACGTCCTTTTGTTTGTGAACGATGCGTTCATGCCCGCAGGTAGACAGGGAGACGGTTCAGACCCTTAGGCTGCCTTCTCAGCGTTGTACAGGAGCACTCCACTTGTTCCGAAGTTGTAGTTCCGCTTGGTATGATTCTTTTGTGTGCATTTGGGCATGGCGGGGGCCTGTCCCGTCCTTATTATGTTATACACTCTAGTAGAGGCTTGTAGACAGATATGTACAGTTAGATGTTCTATGACCTTCTCGGTCCATATTTTGTTGTATCATTATATGTTGATAGCCTTGTTGGCTTGTATACTTGGGATCAGTTTGAGGACGTATATATATATGGTTAGCTCCGGGTGCCCGTCATGGCCCTCCGGTTGGGTCGTGACAAGGAATAGAAGGAAAAAAAAGCTATATGTCATCGTTTTTATTACTTATTTTCTTATGTTGTTATTACATTTCTCATACATTCAACCCCCACCGCCCCACCCACCCCCCACCCTCCAATTTTCCTTGTTCTCGAGCAACTGTTAAAATGGGTGGGGCGTTTTAAAGAGGCAAGTTTAGGGGGCCCATATGCATTAAGCCTAGTTTAATTACCATCATCAGTATCTCAATCAAATATTGTTATATTGTTTCTTTTAAAAATTATTATATCGGCCCTCCACTAAAACTTGAGATGACTTAACAGTTATAATAAGTAATATATTATACCAAGGTATAGTTAAAATTTATTTAGTTTCTCATATCATTCTTAAAGTCAATAAAATAAATCTCTACTATTAATGTAGAAAAAAAGATATTAAATGATTACATAAGACAAGGTAAATGATAGCTCGCTTTTTATTACTTATTTTCTTATGTTGTTATTATATTTCTCATACATTCAACCCCCCCCCCCCCCCCCCCCCAAATAGTTCAAGGGCAATTTGTCTCAATACTCAATTCTCAAGTAGTAAATTGCCCAATTCTCAATTTTCAAGTATTAGAACAAAGTATGATAGGCTAATTACTTTGTTAGTTAAAATACTCATTATATTTTGGGGAAGGGACATATACCTGTTATTTCCACCACCACCATAACACCCCCTTCTTTTGAAGGATATTAGTTTATCTTTTTGTTGTATTTCAGATGGAAGGCCACATCCTCCCCTTTTGTATAATCTTTTGATGAAATACAACGCACCTGTACCATATGGTAATAAAATATATAAATAGAAAAAAGAACCACCATCGAGGTGCTCAACTGAAACTAAGTACATATGGATCAATGAAAAAGATGCATTAGAAGAAGAAAATTTTCACCAAACTATATACTCCTCCTATAAGACTATTTAAACTATTATGGATGCACATCTTAGTTTTCTACACTTCATTACTTCTATATCTAACTAAAAATAGCTTTTATAATCTCTTTTAATTGTATAGCCAGTACCTCGTTACCCAACATAGAGTTGGATGACTAGGGAGTTTACTGATCTTCAGAAAGATTTAATGCACAATACTACTATGGAAACAACCAAATTTGAAGCCTCATCAATAAAATGTCCTTCCAGCAGTTATCAACAAAAACTAAGAATCCTCTATTATTGCCAAAAGAACTAAGAAAAATGATGAGTTATGAGTTTTGATGATCGACATATGCATCAGGGACCTTGTCCTTTATCAGGTCCCCTGGGCACTGTACGAACGTGACAGATGTAAAGTTGTGGCACTGTTCCGACTTTCAGAGCCACAGTAGGACGGATGGATCATTGCAATGTCTCTATCTATATCACACGCTTCTTACATGTTCCTGACTTGGCCCCCTATATAAACAACATGTTGGCATTTATTTGACCTAGCACTCAAAACATATTATTCTCATTGTTGAAAAGAGCAGCCGCCACTGTTTTCTCAAAGCTTTCAAAATCAAGACTAAATAACTCCAAGGACCAGATCCCAATACGAAAAAATTCTTAAGTCCTAGGTTGTTTTAGCTTTATCTTTTGGTCTAAATATTGTAAACCTACACTTCTTTTAAGAAAGGCTTATATAGGTGTTTGGTTTATTAAGCTTTTTGTGTAGACGCCTAACTATAGTTAGTTATGGTGAGTTGAAGTTCAACTAGAGGTGGTTGAATTTGTTTGGCTCTTGGCTAGAGTTACTCAAGTGAGTGCTTGCAATAGAGTTATTGTAAAGGAAGGGATTAGTGGGCTAATTCCTTGGTTGCAAAAGGCTTGTAATCTGAAAAACGTTGCTCAGTTAGTGAAGTTGAAAATCCTACCCCTGTAGGTCGTGGTTTTTAATCCCTTGATCAAGAGGTTTTCCATGTAAACATTGTGTCTTGTTTACTTTCTGTTTTTACTTAAGGGAACAAATAAGATATATGGTCCCTTATCTGTTTTGGTGGACACTTAGTTTCTATCAAAAAAATAAAAGAAAAGATAGTCACCAGCAACCACGGGCTTCATGAATCATGAGGCGGCCAGTCCAAAGAGCAAGGTTAGGGGTGTCAAGGGAATCATAAATCACTTTCGGAGTACCCCTTATTTATCATGAATCAAAAATTCGGAGTAGTCATTCAAATTCTTCAAATAGAAGAGCCAGCAGTTACATTTACCAATAGCTGTTTGGTTTGCTATCATATCTACCATAAAGACGCGGAAATGTTTAACTTCTATCATAAACAAGTAGTAAAGAAGAAAAACGATAAGAATTGTTTTCTGCAAATCTTCTGAGCAGAGAAGTAAGAAAGAAGGCAAAAAATTGAGAGTTGAGATAAATACAATTCCTGACTAAAAAAGTGCCACGTCACCTTCCTCATTCCAAGCATTATATATATATATATATATATATATATATATATATATATATATATATATATATATATATATATATATATATATATAGAGAGAGAGAGAGAGAGAGAGAGAGAGAGAGAGATTGATGAAAATCAAGAAGCTATATTGGGCTTTTGTTATTTAGGGCGTCAACAACAAGATCTTGTGAACCCAAGAATTGGTATGTGGACTTGTTTTCAAATTCAAGAAGCCCAAGGATGATTTCAAGCCCAAGAAGCCAAGTTAAAATTATTTCCTTCTTAAATTAGGATTAGTTGTTTTCCTTGTTCTAGTAGGTTTTACTTTCCCCTTTCCTTGTAGAATAGTGATTTTACTTTCCTTGTTTTTAGCTATTTCCTTTCTAGAGTATAATAGGGAGTTGTAGTCATAAAAGAAGAGACCCTAGGCTTATATAAAGGGTTCTTATTCTTTGTTAAACACTACTCAAGTTTTTAGCATAAACCTAAATTTTGCAATACAGTTATTCTCTCTATTTCTTGTTCTTTATCCTTGTTTTTGGCTCCAAGCAAGGTGGTGATAGTCTTTACCTTGTTTTCAGTTGCGTGTGGTGTTTCTTTATCACGTTAATTAATTTCAAGTGGTGACTTAGGAACTTTATTTATTCTTGATCATTCAAGAACGCGTTTCTTGATTAAAATTCGTTCTAGTTCATACGCAGAACCTTAATTTTCTTTCCATCGTTTTGCCCTCAATACTTACTTGATTTAAACCATTCAATAGTTATTTTTATAGTTCAAATCGTCATCTTTCACATAGTTTTTGAATCACTTTAATCCTACACCTACAACTTGAGATACATCCGTTTCTTGAATTTGCCCATCAAACCGCTTCAAGAACAAGATCCTGGTCGATTGGTTCTTTGTTAACTCGAAGAATCACATCAATTTGGTATCAGAGCTCAATTGAGGAGTACCATGGCTAATAATATACAAGCAAGAAGAGGACGTTAGGTTCAAGAAGATGACGGAAGAGCAGCGGATCGAGACATGGAGATGGAAGAGATCAAAAGGACCATACAACAATTACAAACAACTTCGACGTTACCAAAGACAAGAACGGCGAAGGATTCCTAAGGATGATGACGAAGGGTCTGATATTAATCCCTTTCATGGTGTTGATGAAGATGACTCTAGCGATAATTCTGATTTTGCTAAGAGACAACAAGATGATGAATTTGATCATCCAATAATAAGGAGGAATCATATAAGGGAGAAAAGAGATGATGTGAAGGTTGATGGTCCTGATTTTGATGGAAAAGCCCAAGGGATGCGTTTATGGATTGGTTACTCACTGTTGAACGAATCTTTGAGTTCAAGGACTATTCTGAGGAGAAAAAGGTTAAGATTGCTGCCATCAAGCTTAAAGGATATGCATCACTTTGGTGGGAGAATCTTAAACGAGAAAGAGCAAGAGAATGTTGTGGAAAGATTCGAACGTGGGAGAAGATGAAAAGAGAACTACGTAGACGTTTTATTCCTGATACATACAAGCAAGAAAAATATCTGAAGTTTCATAATCTTCGTCAAGGAGACCTGACCGTGGAAAACTATACTCAGGAGTTTGAATATCTCATGATTAAGTGTGATACTCGAGAACATGAGGAGCAAACTATAGCAAGGTACATTGGTGGGTTGCGGCTTTCCATCGTAGATGCTATTCGACTGCAACCTTATTGGACATTCAATGATGTGCGAAATCTTGCTATCAATGTTGAACAGCAACAAAAGGAGCCGAAAAGATCTTACCCCAAGAAGAACTATTCTAACCAGGGGAGTAATAGTATTGGTGCTGGGAATTCCAAGGCAATTCATAGAGGTAATTCTTCTAATTCAACTAATGCTAAGAGTGATGAGAAGAAACCTCAAGGGGATTCAACTAGGAGAAAGTGTTTTAAGTGCTACGGTTTTGGCCATCTACAAGCTGATTGTCCCAATCGAAAGCCTATTATGATAGTTGAGGAAGAAGATGGGGTTGATCATGAAGACAACCAAGAATCTGATCAAGTTGATGAGGAACGTGAGGATGCCGAAATTGAAGCCGATGAAGGTACTTGTTTAGTTATTCAGAGAAGCTTACATGCTGGACATAAAGATGAAGAGCCATGTCAAAGAGAAACACTTTTCCACACTAGGTGTACTTCACATGGCAAGGTATGTTCTGTGATTATTGATGGTGGAAGTTGCACTAATGCTGTTTCGGAAGAGATGGTGACTAAATTGGGTTTGAAGACCGAGAAACATCCCAAGCCTTGCAACATTAAGTGGTTACAAGATGGTGGAGGTATGAAGGTCACAAAAAGATGTTTGGTCTCTTTTTCAATCGGTAAAATCTATAAAGACCAGATTTGGTATGATGTAATGAGTATGGTTGCTTGCCACTTATTACTTGGCAGACCATGGAAATATGATAGGCGTGCTCATCATGATGGATACCTTAACACCTATTCATTTATTGTTGATGGACGTAAGATAACTTTGAAGCCATTGCACCCAAGAGAGCTTAATAAGAAGACCAAACCCATGGGTGATGCCCTATTGACCAGATCACAAGTTTTTGGCCACATTAATAAAGGAGAGCCATTGTATATTGCAGTAGCTATAGAAGACTCATAAGAGGAGGAGAAAGAGTTAGATGCACGAGCCAAAAAGCTACTTACTAAGTTTGATGATATGATCTCTGAGGATGTCCCATTAGAACTTCCACCTATGCGTGATATTCAACATCAAATTGACCTTGTACCTGGGGCTTCTTTGCCGAACAAAGCTGCTTATAGGATGAATCCTACACAACAAGCTGAACTCCAAAGACAAGTTGAAGAGTTACTAGAGAGGGGCTTAATAAGAAAGAGCCTTAGCTCTTGTGATGTACCCGCTTTGCTTGTTCCTAAGAAAAATGGCGCCTGGAGGATGTGTGTTGATAGCCGGGCAATCAACAAAATCACCATCAAGTATCGTTTTCCAATCCCTAGGTTAGACGATCTATTTGATCAATTGCATGGTGAGAGAAGGTGATGAATGGAAGACTGCCTTCAAGACTACCCAAGGCTTGTACGAAGGTTTGGTAATGCCTTTTGGTTTGTCTAATGCTCCGAGCACATTCATGAGACTTATTGTTCTATCCCGCAATTTTGCATATTTGAAAAATTTGAAATAATTGTGACAAGTTAAAGATGAGGCCATATTTTGATTTTGTTCAATATATAAGTTGTTCATGGAAAATATTGATGTGGAAATATGGAAGGAGGCCAAGGGAAAAAATTGGAATTTCGGAAATTAGTTTCGGGAATCACAAAACAAGCTTGATAATCAATTGGGCTCAAAAGTAATAAGAGAACAAAATGAGGCCCAAAGAGAGGGGGGGTGGCCGGCCATACATGGCCCAAGCCCACCAAGATTTATTTAATTCCCATATGGTAAATAAATAGAGGGATCATGTGTCATTTTCTTTCAAGAAGCTTCAAGAAAAAAAAAAAAGTTGAGAGCAAAATAAAGGGCCAAGGTTTCGGCCAAAAGAAAAAAAAGGGGAAAAAATTTTAGTTCATCAATCCTTGATTCAAAAATACAAATCTTCTTGTATTTCTACTAATCTCACGGTGCTCTTCAAGATGATATAATTATTTTGGCAAGAAACTATCTTTTGCGGCAAGTGGAAGAATTGAGAAAAGGTAAGATTTCATCCCCTTTTATATCTTGTGAAGGTTTTGTTTATGTTGTGGTGTGTAGAGGTCGATAGAATTCATGTGAATATGGAAGTTTGCATGGTAGGTATGTATGTGTGCATGAGCCGTGTATGTGCAATGTTGTATAGATAATATGAGTTGAGTTTTAGGTTGTAATCTAGTTGTGGTTATGGAGGAATTGATATTGGAAGTGAAAGTTGAATGAATTTGGTTGAAATGGGCTGTGTGTCGCTATGGGGAATTTATGTGATTTTTACATGATTTTCGTATAATTGTGAAAATAAGAATTTAAATGTGAACTTTGGTAGTTGTTGATGAATTTGGAAGAAAACAATGTAAGTTGGTAGTGTTGTTGCATTCGTTGAAGTTTCGGATGGAATAAGGAATTGGTAGAGATACTTGAATTCGTGAATATTGTTTGGAATGCTATTGAAATATGTTTGAATAACCTTGAGTTAGTGAATGAATGCGAGAATAATGATATTAGCTTGATATGGTGAAGTTGGAATGGAAAGTATCGTTTTATGTAAAAAGAGGACTATCTATGTTATAGTGCGTTTTATGATAATTATTGGTGTTGTTGGATTGTTGGGTTGTTGTGTTGATATATTGGGCCGAGCTAAGTCTCGGGGATGCTATATGTATAGGGGAAATGCTGCCAAAATTTCGGTAGATAAACATGACTTTAAGTTGAACTCTTAGAAGCTACATCTTACAATTGGTAAATATGACCATTTGTAGATTTTGGGCGAAACGGGAATTGAATCTGGACGAGCGTAAAGCGCAACTAAGGTATGTAAAGTCTTTCCCTTCATTCTTTGGCATGTTCTAAACATAATAGGCTCGTACGCGAGCCTTAGATATGACCCTGTTCCTAGAAATCCGAGATTGAAATTGGCTCCATTTCATTCAATAAGATTGAATTGGTCTCTTAATATTTCGTCGGCAAAATAACCTATATGTATGTAACTTTCACAAATGAAGTCGGAATGCCCTAAAGCTCTCATGGATGACTCCATAAGACCTATGATCCATAATTTACGTATGCCATCTCGGTTCGGCCCAAGGTGGGCCCATAAAAGTGTTGATACTTTCTATACGGCTCTAATTAACTCATTTCTGTCCGAAGCTCTCAGGTAACTTTTGGTTATTAGTTTGTCTGCTATATGACAAGTGTTATGATTATAGTTATGAGTCTTATGATATATTTGACGTCTGGAGCGGTTCTGGACAGTTTATTCCGATGTAATCTGTCGTGCCATCCCGGATGACATATATGCGTATTTTATGAACATTGTGCGACTACTCTGATTTGACCCACCGTTTGACCTACTTCCGTTTCATTGAGTCTGTATAATGATCTGTGTGTGTATGGTCTCTCAATAATCTGTTCGTGGATGTCTCAATGCTTCCTTCACTGCGCCCGGGCCAGGTTCTGTTATTCGTGCACATTCCACTGCATTGTTCACCGCGTCCCTCGGTGTGCGGGCCGTGATCTGTTTACATCTGTATGTGATCTGATGATGTGATGGTATGGGGATGGCGGCCAGGATGGCATATGATCTGATCTGTCTGTCCACCGCCTCCCGTACTAAGAGGGCCGGGATCTGTTACCGCGTCCCTCACTAGAGGGCCGGGATCTGATATATATGCTATCTGTATCTGTATATGCTTATGATCCTGCATGCATGACTCTGTCTGGTACACGTCTGTATATCTGATTTGGATTATGACTCTGTTTGTTACACTTTTGAAAATCTGATTCGGACACTGATTCTGACTATTGTGCTTCTGTACGTCTGATTCGGATTATGATTCAGTCTGTCATACTCTTGTACCTCTGACTCAGATTACGATTTTGTCAGCCACACTCTGTACTCCTGATCCGTGCTATGATCTTGTCAACCATACTCTGTACCTCTGATTCACATTACGACTCTGTCTGTTATACCCTGTACTCACTCTATATATTTATACTTTGTGTTTCTGATTCGGATTCGGGTTCGACTCTGACTGCTATATTTCTATACTTACGGTTCGGATTATGATTATATTTGTTACATTTCCGCTTTACATACTCGGTACATTTTTCGTACTGACCCCCTGTTCTTCGGGGGCTGCGCTACATGCCCGCAGGTACAGACGCACCGCGCGATACGCCGCCAGTTTAGGACTCCTATTCTGCTGTTTGGAGTGCTCCTTTGACCCGGAGCGTGTACTTTTGGTATATATATCTTTTGTTATTTACATATTCTGTATATATGGTAACTTGGGGTACGGCGGGGCCCTGTCCCGTCATCTGATTCTGTTATGTATGTTAGAGGCCTGTAGACATGTATGTGGGTTATGGGTTGCTACTGTTCAGGTAGGTATGTACGAGTTTGCGACTCTGTCCGCTATGATAGCCCCAACGGCTTATGTGTAAGTCTGAGTATGTTTATGTATATATATTTCTGTGCACTGTATTTATATTGTATGAATCCGTGTACGTCTAATATGAATTAGATGTTTGGTATGCCAACTCTGTTAGGTAAGTACGTACGGGTATCCAGTTAGGATACCAGTCGCGGCCCACGGGGTTGGGTCGTGACACTTATGACTCATGTGTTTAGACCATTCATGGGGAAGTTTGTTGTTGTTTACTTTGATGATATCTTAGTTTTTATCAAGGAGGAAGTCGAACATGAGAAACATTTGGAGAAGGTTTTTGAAACTTTAAGAAGGGAGAAGTTGTATGCAGAACTCCAGAAGTGCATCTTTTATGCTGATAGCGTTTGCTTCCTTGGTTACATAGTAACTAGTGCTGGTATTCAAGCTGATCCAAGCAAGATAGAGGCAATCTTGAGTTGGCCAACTCCTAGGTCAATTTCAGACATAAGGAGCTTTCATGGAATGGTGTCCTTCTATAGACGGTTTATTAAAGATTTCAACACATTGGTTGCTCCTATAACTGAGTGCTTGAAGGGAGGCATATTCAAGTGGAATGAAGCTGCCCAAAAGAGTTTTGAATTGATCAAGAATAAGATGACACAAGCTCTTATCCTTCAGTTACCAAACTTTAATGATCTATTTGAAGTACAATGTAATGCTTCAGGTGTTGGCATTGGAGGAGTCCTTAGTCAAGAAGGTAAACTCATTACATACTTTAGTGAGAAGTTGGGTGGACCTAAGCTGAGGTATTCCACCTATGAGAAAGAGTTTTATGCTATTATTCGAGTTTTGCAACATTGGAGTCATTACTTGCTGCCCAAAGAGTTTGTTCTATATTCTGATCATGAGGCACTAAAGTATCTTAATCATTAACAAAAACTCAACGCGAGGCATGCAAAATGCGTGGAGTTCCTTCAGAATTTTCAATTTGTGATCAAGCACAAGGCTGGAAAACTAAATCAAGTTGCTGATGCACTTAGTAGAAGACCATGTGTGCTTTCCATCATGCAAACTAATGTTTTCGGATTCGACCATATTAAGGAACTTTATGAGGTTGATCCGGACTTTGGAGTCATTTGGATGAGATGCTTGGAAGGTCCACAAAGAATGTTCTTGATAAGAGATGGTTTTTTTTACTATGGCAAGAAACTTTGCATACCACAAGGCCTTTAAGAGAGTCCATTGTTAGAGAAGCACATGAGGGTGGATTAACTGGTCACTTTGGCCATTCTAAGACATCAAAGATGATTCAAGAAAACTTCTATTGGCCCAAGTTGAATCGAGATGTTTTGAGGTTGATTGAACGTTGTGAAACTTGTAAAAGGGCAAAGATGCATGATAGCAATAAGGGGTTATACGAACCTTTGCCAATTCCTACAACACCTTGGGAACATATCAGCATGGATTTCGTGCTTGGATTACCAAGAACTCAAGAAGGTAAGGATTCTATCTTTGTCGTGGTAGATAGGTTCTCTAAGATGGCCCACTTTATCTCATGGAAAAAGACAAGTGATGCAACACATGTGGCTGTTTTGTTCTTTAACCATATTGTCAAGTTGCATGGTATTCCTAGAAGCATTGTTTCAGATCGTGACACTAATTTTCTAAGTCACTTTTGGCGTACTTTATGGGCTAAGCTTGGTACAGAGTTAAAGTATAGTTCGTCTTATCACCCTCAGACAGATGAACAAACAGAGTTAGTCAATCGGAGTTTGGGTTCCCTATTAAGAGGTCTGGTTAAGAAGAACATAAGATAGTGGGAGTCATTGCTGCCGCAGGCTGAATTTGCTTTCAACAAGTCCGTGAATCGAACAACCGGAAAGAGTCCTTTTGAAGTGGTATATGGTAAGAATCCTCTTGGTCCCTTAGAATTATCTCCTCTCATTCAAAATCATTATTTTAGTGGAGATGTTGATGAGAGAGTTAAAGAGTTGAAGAAAATTCATGAGAAAGTTTTACAAGAGATTGAGAGGCAAACAAAAACATACAAAAAACAAGCTGATAAGAAGAGAAAGAAATAACTCTTTAAAGTGGGAGACTTAGTGTGGGTATACTTGAGGAAGGAAAGGTTTTCTAAACAAAAGCATCCAAAGTTGCAAGCAAGAGCTGATGGTCCCTTTCGTGTTGTTCAAAAGTTGGGTAATAATGCTTATAGAGTGGAGCTACCAAAAGAGTATGGGGCATCCCCGATATTTAATGTAGTTGATCTTGCACCGTTTATTGAGCCTTCAGACTCGAGGACGAGTCTTTCTCAACAAGGGGAGAATGATGAAAATCAAGAAGCTATATTGGGCTTTTGTTATTTAGGGCGTCAACAACAAGCTCTTGTGAACTCAAAAATTGGTATGTGGACTTGTCTTCAAATTCAAGAAGCTCAAGGATGATTTCAAGCCCAAGAAGCCAAGTTAAAATTATTTCCTTCTTAAATTAAGATTAGTTGTTTTCCTTGTTCTAGTAGGTTTTACTTTCTCCTTTCCTTGTAAAATAGTGATTTTACTTTCCTTGTTTTTAGCTATTTCCTTTCTAGAGTAGAATAGAGAGTTGTAGTCATCAAATAAGAGACTCTAGGCCTATATAAAGGGTTCTTATTCTTTGTTAAACACTACTCAAGTTTTTAGCATAAACCTAAATTTTGCAATACAGTTATTCTCTCTATTTCTTGTTCTTTATCCTTGTTTTTTATTCCAAGCAAAATGGTGATAGTCTTTATCTTGTTTTCAGTTGCGTGTGGTGTTTCTTTATCACGTTAATTAATTTCAAGTGGTGACTTAGGAACTTTATTTGTTCTTGATCATTCAAGAATGCATTTCTTGATTAAAATTCGTTCTAGTTCATACGCAGAACCTTAATTTTCTTTTCATCGTTTTGCCCTCAATACTTACTTGATTTAAACCATTCAATAGTTATTTTTAGGCCAAACCCATCGACCTGTGATCGTCCACTTCTTTCACTTGAGCATCTAAAGTAACTTTTGTTTCATTTAAACATTTCAAATGGATCATTCCTATTCCACTTAAACACTTTTTGCGCCGTTATCGGAACAAAACCAACACTAAAAGGGGCGCCACCTCATTGCACATCCAAGCAGCCGAAAAGCCTCTTGTTTCATTTAAACATTTCAAATGGATCATTCTTATTCCACTTAAACACTTTCTGCCTCGTTATCAAAGCAAAACCAACACTAAAAGGGGCGCCACCTCATTGCACATCCAAGCAGCCCAAAAGCTCCAATTTTTAATTGTCAAAACTCCACGAATTTACAAATTAGTGAATTTACAATTAAAATGAATTGGCACAATTTAAATGAGTTAGCACGCACAATTTAAATGAGTTGGCACAATTTAAATGAGCTGGCACAATTTAATTGACCACTTAATTCAAGTAGGAGACGACTAGTGTTGATTTTACTCCGATAACAGTGTAAAACGTGTCTAAGTGGAATAAGAATGGCCCACCTGAAGTGTCTAAATGGAACAAGAGCCACTTCAGGTTTTCAGGTGAAAGAAGTAGACGACCACAGGTGTTTGTCGATGGGTTTGGCCTTATTTTTATAGTTCAAATCGTCATCTTTCACATAGTTTTTGAATCACTTTAATCCTACACCTACAACTTGAGATACATCCGTTTCTTGAATCTGCCCATCAAACCGCTTCAAGAACAAGATCCTGATAGATTGGTTCTTTGTTAACTCGAAGAATCACATCAGAGATCTGAATAGGATTGAGTTAATAAAGTTGCAGTATACACATCACTAATGCTTTAAAACGATAGGATTGCATTGAGAAACTGTAACTGGTGATTCAGCTGCTTTCCCTTTTTAAGCTCTCTGGACAGAAAGGGCGTCAGTTCTTCTTTATGGCTAGTCCTGCATGGTCTCTTTGGCTTCTTGCAGGTGAATCGACCAGATCTTCCGCTGCAGTTTTATTAACTCTAGTGTTAGTGTAGAAATGCATGGGATGTTCATGCATGGAAAAGAAATAAATAAACAAGTATGGGAACAAGAAAAAGAGTAGTAGAATACTACAGAATCTAATGATAGAGAAGACTCACATAAGGGAGGCAACACATCTAAATTGCCCTATATTGAAGCTTTCAGTCGTTATGGGTTGCTGGAACTCTTCTGAAAGTAGATTAACCGCGAAAAGAAGATACATATTAAGGCATGATGTGAAATATGAAATGCCATGTGCCCACTGAAAGGGCCAGAAAATCGAGGCAAGTTAGTCAAAAAATAAAGAAGCATTTCTCCAGCACCAAATGGCGTTCGGCATCACACAACATGATAAAATATACCACCAAATCCATAATCACAAATTCAAAATGACAGAGAGATCCTTTACAACCATCTTAGTATTACTCCACGAAGAACTTACCTTTGATTCCAAGATCCTCTGACTGTCATTGCAGTACTGATTTGGATGGTTAACGCCGGCATCACAAGATGAGCCATGAACAGCTTCAAAGGTTAAAGTGCATGCCAACTGCACAATTTTACGATCATAAACATATGAAATAAGATGATGTAAAGCAGTGATAATTCAAAAAATAACACACTAACCTGATAATGTCTATTTCGGACTTTGTCCATCACATCCTCCAGTGGACGACTGCCTACTCCCATCCTGGTCAGGGCAGCTCTCAGATTCTCCTCACTGTTGCAGCGAGATTAGCAAGCAAAGAAAATTGAGACCAAATGTTAGATGTTGAGAAATGGAGCAATCTTTTCCAACACATTTTCCTAAATTCTGAGTACCTACTACCTAAGTATCAGCTAATTGATATATTCTCTATCATCTTATAGAGACAACAATATGTCAACACCATGAAGTGCAAAAAAGGCACCTTCTTGTATTTCTTTTACTAGTTCAATCTTTGAAACATAGAACAATGTGAAGATAAAATCACTATCAAATTACTTTTCACTCTTCCTTACTAATCAACTTCAGTTTCCGTGCTCTTTGGAATAACACGGTGACTATACGTTCTCATGTAGTCTTGTCGGATGTTACAAAATGCAAAAAGAAAAAGTAATAATTAAAGGCAGGCAACATATATCGTCTTTCAGCTCATGCATATAGCTACAAGTTCAAAAGATAACTGTGAACGTGTTATTAAATCTCATAAAGGAACTACAGATTAAAAAGGAAAACAAACAAAAGCCAAAGAGATTAAAAGTAAAAGGGAATTTCTGTGAAAATTGTGGTATGACAATTCAAAGGCCAACGCTGAATATCCAAGTAAGACACATAGTATTATCTAGGAATTAAATGCAGGTTTGGGTAGTGGAAAAAGTTATAACTATTGAGTATTGACCTTCATGACTAAGATGAACGCACGGATACAAGGATCCGTATCCAACTAGACAAAAAGTTAATAATACTAATAGAACTGACAGATAATAATCTTCTATGGTAATTGTTGAGAATATAATTAAGTAAATAGAAGTGTGCTCTCTCTAACAGCTTAAACTTTTAGATATGATAGTTCAACATGGTATCAAAACCAGACTCATCTCAATTCTTGGTTTATCCAATGTTGGGCCCCCCATATTATA
Organism: Lycium barbarum; assembly: GCF_019175385.1. Classification (NCBI taxonomy): domain Eukaryota; kingdom Viridiplantae; phylum Streptophyta; class Magnoliopsida; order Solanales; family Solanaceae; genus Lycium; species Lycium barbarum. Next base: position 76,223,997 of record NC_083346.1, read on the forward strand.
TTGTTCACGCTTCAATTGGTAGGAGGGGGGATGTTGAGTCCCACATCGGTGGTCGGATGGGGACTTGGTCTCCTTATATGGTCTTAGGTAATCCTCACCTCATGAGCTAGCTTTTGGTTTTGAGTTAGACCCAATGTCTATTTTCTTATCATAGTATTGGAGCAAGCAAAGGTCCTGGTTCGAGTCTCATTGCCATCCATTATCAAAAAGACTCTCCACGTGCTCAACACACGAAAAAAATCAGGTTGGGGGCATGTTGAGATTATAATTAAGTAAATAAAAGTGTGCTCTCTCTAACAGCTTAAGCTTTTAGATGAGATGGTCACACACTTCAACAGAACACTTACGCAAATATTTATGGTCGACAGCCAATAGCTTAGCACTAACATAACTATAAAAAGAGCTATCTTCTATGGATTAAGTTCTCATGTTCAAGATAAATAAATTGGTCTCCGGAGGACTTCAACATTCAAAGGAACTACCTACAACTGCTCATTACAGGAATTAAGAATTTAGCATCCAATCAAGGAGATGGGATTTTTTTTCTTTTCTTGTGGATAGGTAATGTAGCTGAGAAATTTCATCCTTATCTGAACCTTGATATGGATTAAACTTTCTTGAGCTTACTGTATGGTCGTGATTCTCCTTAACATGGATAATTGCTTTTAATTTTCCTGTTGGAATTCGGTATCTGAAGCACACAAGCAACACTGCAAGAGTAATCCAAACTCGCACCGGGAAGGCCAACAATTCAAGAAAACTGCTCACTCTCCAGAACTATCAACTAGGTTGCATAATTTTTTATTTTTTATTTTTTTGAGAAGGTAACATAACTAGGTTGCATAATTGATACACTGGTTTTTTTTTTTTTAACCAAGTTGATACACTGGTTTGTTTTTATCTCTTTTTCTTTTTCTTTTGGTAGGAATTGGGCTTCCTAGAAACTTACAACTACGCCTCAATCCCAAACAACTTCCTAGAAACTTAGATGTCCAAAAAATTGTTAGCAAAGTGCAGGATAATGAGAGGTGATGCTTAATCAATGACGAAGCCTGGAAGACCTTATCATCTCATCATGTTGCATGCACATCATGCAGATAGAAGCAAACACATGAAAAATCATTCAGCAGAGAAAAAAAACGAGATTACAAATTGTTTGGAAAGATAATTTGTCTAATAGTTTCAGGAACGAACATGGGGGATGAGCACTACATGCTGCATAAGCAACAATTGCTCACTTCAGTGAACAAGACCAAATGCAACATGAGAAGAGTATGACCTGAAATGACGATATGGACAGCCATGGTGATCTCCTACTCCAGGAGCTGATGATATAATCTTTTGACAACAATAAGGTGTGTAATCCTGCACTCTTGCAAGAAAGCAATAAGGGTTTTTGAGAAATCAAATGGAGAAAAGAATGCAAATCTCAACCAAAAAGAATATATAGCACAAGATGTAGAAATGATTTCTCTTCTTTTCACTCTTTTAATGTATTAGCAGAATGTTGAAACTATTCCAATGTTCTATGCTTACTCATGGGCATGCAAAGGGAACAGGGAATTTGAAAGAAGATGGACAAAAGCCATTTCTTCCGCTTTTTTCCTACCGAAAAGAGAGAACAGAAATCATAACTGATATCCGGAACTAGAAAAATTTGTTCTCGTTGTATTTCTTTTTTTCTTGGTTATTTCAGACCTAAAGCCCTTTTTTTGTGTGTTGCGCTTGTTTTTTTCTCAGGGTACTTCTCAGTTTTAATACAGAATAGAATGTTCTATCACGACTATGGATTACACAATGCATAGACGTTCTCTCAAACTTTACATATTCAGCAATGCAACTTCAAATAAGTTACTTACCGTTCTCTTTCCTTCTTTCCCGTAGTTGTGTCTTATGCCATATGCATATTCTTTATCAAATCTTTCAGCACCACCCTACAAGAAAGAATTATGCACTTAATTCCAGAGAAATTGAACACATCTGAGATCACCTTCTTCAGAAGGTGCAAGCCATAACATCTGACAACCTTTCTACTGTTCTCAGTCTATTCTCTCCTTATCCATAGTGGTAAATCTATTTCTAGCTAAGCCACAAATTAGCATGTACAAGGAAAAGTGAGGGCAACTCTTCTACACAGTGCTTGTTACCTCTAATGGCTTGCTCATTTTTTGACATGTTCAGTCCATTACATTCTACATAGAAAACACTTACAAAGTGTAAAAAATAATACATAGAACACTAAATACTGCTCACTTTCCGGGAGAACTCAGCTCTCCAGAATGCAAGGGCATCATCCAACTTCAATCCTACACCCTACAAATAAAGCAAGACACCATCAAAAAATGAACAGTGAAGAAAGAATTCTTACAATCGCTCTTTGAGAGACTTCTTTTTTTTTCGATGAAGTAAGATGTCTCTTTGAGAGAACCTAAAACTTGTTCCTAGTGGATATCCACGTGCTTCAACCAAAGAATCTGCAACTCTAAACACATTATTGACAAGAAGATAGCCTTAATAGAACAAAAAGAAAAAATCAGGACTCTCTTCTTTTCTTTTTTTTTTTTCCTTTCAACTTACTTTGTTTCACGAATGATCAAAACTGTAGGATAAAAAGTGTTCTATACCACTTAGCCTATTTTCTATTTTTTAAAACAATTACTTCTTGCCCTTATCCACAAACACTTTTTTGACCACTTTCTAGCTTTTGTAAATCCTTTTCCTTTTTTATTCTACACTTCTTTCTCTCTGAAAGGCGTATATTTGACCAGAATCCTTGAATGCATAATTTGTATGTTTATCATATTGTCAGTCATCCATTTATATTATCCCTTGTGCAATAACTAGTGTATGATGTTCGATAACAAAGAACCATCTGTTGGAGCATTACTGTATGCAGAAAATTTCTAAATTCAGTCAGTTGTATTGAATTTCCTTTGTGGATCAACGATTCGAAAGCAATATTATATAGTCATAAATAGCCCGAACCCACCACCCCAGCCCCCCACCCACGAACCAAAAAAAGAGGAACGACTGCATGAATGCGATTCAACATAGATGAATCACCTAGAAGAAGGAAAGTTTGTAATTCATTTTCTGTAAATCAGAGACAAAGATGATGATAAGGGATTGCTATACAGCAGAATAAAATATGTGAGTGCTCGGAGCAACAAAATTCTCATTAATCCTGTTATCACATCCTGAAACAAATAGTTCGAATTTATTAGGCAAAATCCATATCAAATAATGTAACCTTGAGAAATAGACCGAGTTGCATCCTCCCTCCATGCTTCAGATGATGATCCTCTCGTAGCTGCAATAAATCATAAAATGTGGTGAAGGCAAACCTTTTGGTAAAAAAGGTGCAGTACCAAAACATCATAACTGCTTAGAAGTACAACAAAATAAGAGATAATATGATAGTAATGCTTAAAAAGTACATCTGATGTTAATGAACTTGGTTTCTTGAACAACTTCTAACCTTTTGAAAAAGATGACGCATACATAGAGGGAATGAACTCTTAGCAATCTGATCAATGTCTTTTAGTGATATTTCTGCATGTTCTCTCGGCTGAAACAAAGGATGAACTAGTCAAGCAAATGCAATAAGAACATTGCAACTGTAGGAAGTAGGTGATAATAAAGTAGCTCTAAAGCACCTGGCTATAATCAGGACCCAGATAACTTGTGGATAAGGCTTCGATAATCTAAAATATTGAAGGGAAGTTAGGTTTATACATTAAGGAACATAAACAATCTTTGGGTGCAACTTCAAAACTAGCTCAATACTCACAGGAGCCAAACGGTCCTTCTCCTGTTCCCTGATCATCGAGGTCCATTTTCTGAAATCAATAAACTGAAACTTCTGAAAATCTAATGATGGAACAAATGTTTAACTATAGAAAGAGTGGTAACCAGGAGATGAAATTCCAAAAGCAACATGCTAGATGAAATGTCAGAAGAACTCGACAATACACAGACAGCTTAATGAGGTCCTGGAAGCAATCTGAGTGATGGCAAGTGTGGTTGGTCTAAACGATCAACTCAGATATAAGAAAAGCAAGAGAGAATGAGAAATCTGATGCACAAAGTGGAAATGCAGATCCGGAAAGGATAATTTCATTTTTACAAGCAATAGACTTAAAACAAAGTTTAAAATAGTGAAAAAGAAGATAAGATATTTTCAATAATTGTTGTCTTAAGTTTTAAAATGTTGCTAATCTAATAGTTGATATGCTCTTTTTTCCTTGAAGAGCAAAAATGTGGTGACCAACCTGTTTGTCAGCACTAGCGCTTTCGAAAGATGACTTCGGAACTGCGTGATAACTAGTGAAACCACCTGCAAGAAATAAGCTATGTCACAGCAATTGGTATATTGATATTAACATATTCATGTGGATGCTTCCATAAAAAGACTACCTGATTCATGGCAATATATGCATTCCCTTTCTGAATAAATACTTTTCGACCTGCCACAAGCTCTGGCACCTCCTCAAATGGAACCTTCAGTAATTAAATACAAAATAATATAAGAGAAACTCAACCAGAACCTCCCACACAAAATCTCATTCAAACAAGATAAGTGGAGTCCTTTTTGCCTCTTTATTATCCTTGCATAAAAGACTTAAAACCTATGTCTCATAGTTCACAATGAGCAACAACAACAACAACAACATACCCAGTGAAATCCCACAATGTGGGGTCTGGGGAGGGTAAAGTGTACGCAGACCATACCCCTATCTTGGAAGACAGGGAGGCTATTTCCGAAAGAGCCTCGGCTCAAGAGAAATCACAACGAGAAAGGTTAGATAAGCACAAGCAGTTCAAAGCAGAATGCAAATGAAACTAAAGAAAGCGAATAAGTCAAAATAAAGCAGTCTGAAAAAAGGGAGCAGTAGCTACCACAGATAAATAAGATAATCAAAGTACAAGAAACCACATATAGTAGCAAGAAACAAAGGACAATAGACTATAGATCGAAACAACGACTACCTACTAGCCTTCTACCCTAATCTGAGTCCTCCAAAACCTCCTATCTAAAGTCATGTCCTCGGTAAGCTGAACCTGTGCCAGGTCAACTCAGCACCTCTCCCCAATACTTTTTCGGCCTACCCCGACCTCTTCTGAAACCATCCATAGCTAACCTCTCACACCTCCGCACTGAGGCATCTGTGCCTCTCCTCCTCACATGCCCAAACCATCTCAGTCTCGCTTCCCTCATCTTGTCCTCCACTGATACTACTCCAACCTTATCCTGGATATCTTCATTCCTAATCCTATCTCACCTAGTGTGCCCACACATCCATCGCAACATTTTCATTTCCGCAACTTTCATCTTTTGGACGTGAGAGCTCTTGACTGCCCAACACTCTGCCCCGTACAACAAGGTCGGTCTCACAACCACTTTGTAGAACCTGCCTTTAAGTTTTGGTGGCACCTTCTTATCACACAGCACTCCTGAAGCAAGCCTCCATTTCATTCACCCTGCGCCAATACGATGTGAGACATCATCGTCAATATCCCCGTTTTCTTGTATAATAGACCCGAGATATTTGAAACTTCTTTTCTTTGGGATGACCTGGGTACCAAGCCTCACTTCCACGCCAGACTCATGTGTCACGTCACTGAACTTGCACTCCATGTACTCTGTCTTGGTCCTACTCAACTTGAACCCTTTAGACTCCAGAGTTTGTCTCCAAACCTCCAGCTTAGCGTTCACTCCGCTGCGTGTCTCGTCGATCAAGACTATGTCATCCGCAAATAACATACACCATGGCACCTCACCTTGAATTCACCGCGTCAGACAATCCATCACTAGAGCAAATAAAAATGGGCTAAGAGCTGATCCTTGGTGCAACCCCATCTCCACTGGGAAGTGCTCCGAGTCTCCTCCCACTGTCCTTACCCTGGTCTTGGCTCCCTCATACATGTCCTTGATCACCCTAGTGTACGCTACAGGTACACCTCTAGCCTCCAAGCATCTCCATAGTTCACAATGAGCCAATCATGAAAATGTTCGGCCACACCAAGTGGTCTACACTCAAAATTATAGTCACTTCTCTTCCTTACAATCACCAACGAGCATGCTGGTCAAACCGATGAAGTTTCTTAAGCAAATTCATCTGTCAATTCATACACGTGTGGCTATTAGGCAACAACTCTCACAAATTCTGAAACAGAAGTACACAAGTATAATACGATCAGCAACATTTTTCTTTTGCACTCTTCTAGATAGATGTTCATGCATACCCGGCTGGTGTTGCTCGGACTCAGGTGAGGGTATACTGGTGCAGATCTAGAGGTTAGATTTCATTACATAAAATTTTAGAATTTGGAGGTATGGATCTGATAGTGGGTAAGGATGCTGGGGTACGGCCGATAAATGTGTATTATGACATATATACATATATATTTGATTAACTGAAGTTATTGAACTAAAAGTAATAAAATTTAATTCTTGACATAAACTTAATATTTTATTCATAAAATATCTCGCATATAGCGAAGCATTCTCATACTTTATATGGATACATGACATAAACTCAAAATCAAACCAAATACCTAATCAATCTATATTTCTTGGTCATAAATGTAGTCAAAGTATCCAAAATAAGTTGACCAAATCCGGTGCGGATCCCACGCCCACACCCAAATCGTGTCAGATGTACACGGGTATAGCTCTTGGCTCCTTGTGTTGCTGCCATTTTCTTTCACCAGGGGAGTGGGAGGGGGAGGGGGAGAGAGGTAAAGGGTCTGCAAAAGTCAAGAGCATACCTTGTAGAAGATAGCATCAGCTGCAAATAATAAAAATCATGATATTAATGCCCTTAAATAGTGTCAAAATTGATGTTCACAATTGGAATAGCAAATGGTAAGAGTAATACTACTTGTAGTAGATTGGCCTATGGCGCGTATAACTTGGTTCAATTTGTCCTTCACACTCTGCATCAGAAGCAGACAGCCATAAAGAAAAAAATTATCACCAAAAGATTCATCATTTCACCAAAAAAATGTATTGGTGTTAAGAAAACAAAAACCTAAAAAAATGTAACTTGGAGCGTAAACATAAAATTTACCTCATATTCAGCATTGCTCACAGCTTTGTATGGAAGATCAAACTCTGCCATTAGCGCCCTCTGCGTCCAAATTTATCATATCAAAACAATAAGCATAAAGATGTTCTGAGAGGAAAAGAGAATGTGCCAGTAACTATATCAAACCTGAACTTCAGTAGTTTCATCCCGGAAACGGTAGCGGAATAAGGTAGTTTCCATTGAAAGAAACCATTTTCTTAACTCCTCCCTAAAAAATTAAAGTTATAAAAAGTAAATGATCCTTTCTCAGAATTTAAGAAAGTCGAAAATGGAAAAGCCAAGAAGATCTACTCACGTCCTGCAATAAACAAGTCGCAAGACGAAATGTGAAATTATGTCCTTATTAACAACCTCGGATGAATGCTGATTCTTCATATTTGTTTTCCACAGATCCAACACCTAATTTGAAACCATGAAATCAATCCAAATGTAGCAAGGAGTAGAATATACTACTCTATCTACTAAAATTTATGCTATTGAGTTACCAGTTTCTCCATTTCATCCGGCTTCTTTCCTCTAGACAAACCATCCGAAATTCCTTTTAGAACTGGATTGAATCAAAAATAATCAGTGCAAGATAAAAATGTATTATTCACGGCTCAAATGAATTTACAAATAAGTGTAAAGACATCAAATTATTATAAGCATCTGTTTCATAAACTGAACACAACTCCAGAAAAAATTAAAGGGGAAAAAAAAGAGGAAACTGGTTTTTTTTTTTTTTTTACTAAATATTGAAAATGATAACAGAAATTAGCAATTAGAAAGCATCAACTGGACAAACTAAAATACTAAATTCACATAAATGAAGCAGTTGTACAAGTTCATCAAAAATATATAATAATTTGTAAAGGAATTTAGCTTCTTCTTTGCCTATTTTTTTCCTTTCTTCGATAATTAGAAATTAGGATTTGAAAATATTAAGAAATACTCAAACGCACAATGTGTATATCATACATCCTTATGCTCGGAACAATTATTAAGTATTATGAGAATCAGTTTCATAAACTGAACACAACTCAAAAGATTAAAGGAAAAAAAAAACTGTTTTTCCTTCTAATTATTGAAACTAATAACAGAAATTAGCAATTAGAAAGCATCAACAGGACGAACTAAAATACTAAATTCTGTCTTCTTCGATAATTAGAGGTTAGATTTTGAAATTTTTTATACTAAACGCACAATCTGTAAATCAATACATCCCTATGCTCAGAGCAAATTATTAAGTAAAAGGAAATTAGAAGTAGGGCAAGTAAAAGTAACAGATCTGCAGTAACTTTTTCTATCATATTATCTTCAATCATTATTCACTTAGAATTACCAATGGATGAAGTAAATTTAGTTTTTTACTGTTAGTTACCTCGGAGGCGATCGATAGCGTAAAGCTCGAAATCTTCAAGACGGACTTCGAGAGGAGGAGCAGAACGATAGAGAGGGAGTTTTGAAACAACGCCGTTGTTGGACACTGAAGAAGATTTCCTCTGAGATCGTACAGCTTCCATTGTTTGTTTCTTCTCCTTTTGGCCTCTATGAATTTTAAGATTGTAACACAAAAGTAAAGGGTGTATTAGCGGGTGAAGTACTATGACACAAAATGGCGGGAAACATTTCCCTCCGGGCATGAACTCACTTTTGGGCTGGGCTTCTACAGGCCCATTCACTGACTTTTAGGACTAATTTTCATTTTTTTGGGCGGATTGCCCTTCTTTTGGAGTGGTCTTTAAATTTTACCCCTCATATTTGTGGTCTTTAAATTATGCCCCTTATATTACTGGTCTTTAATTTTTGCCCTTTGCGTTGCAACCCTGGGCGTTCACGCAGAAATCATAAGGTTCTGGGTTCGAACCCCCGCTCAAGCATAAATTAAAAAAAAAATTGCAAGGCAAGATTTGGGTCGCGTGTATGCCGGACCCGGCATACATTTGTTAAGGAATTAGCAAAGTTATGCCGGATCCGTCATGCTCTGCCTTATGGGCAGACTTGGCATAAGTATGACGGGTCCAGCATAACTTTGGTAATTCCTTAACAAGTTTATGCCGGGTCCGGCATAACTTTGGTAATTCCTTAACAAGTTTATGCCGGGTCCGGCATAACTTTGATAATTCCTTAACAAGTTTATGCCGGGTCAGCCATATTTATGGACAAACTTTTAATGGGACCAGACTAGTAAATCATAACAAACCAATAAAGAATGTGGATGTTCTATTCTACCTAAATGTATCTTAATTCATATTCATGTCTTAAAATGTTGCAAATGTACCTCAGTCTGTTAGTATTTGCACTTACCAAGTTGTGCAAATTGACACACCCTACGATGCACCAGTAGATAAAATATAAAAACAATATCAGCCTTTTATGAGCATGCTTTGTTTCTGCCAATGTATGATCTGTTTCTTTCCCAGCGCTACTGCTTTGCTGATGTTAAGTTCAATTTGGTTGCCAATATGCGGAGTTTGAACAAACCAAATTTGGCTTATAAAACAAAGTCTATGTCTTAAAGAAAAGTTATGCCTTATGGGGCATACTTTTAGTTATGCCTTAACTAAAAGTCTGCTCCATAATGCATAACTAGGAAAAAACTTTTAGTTAAGGCTTAACTAAAAGTTTGCCCATAAGTATGTCGGATCCGGCATAAACTTGTGAAGGAATTACCAAAGTTATGCTGGATCCGGCATACTTATGCCAAGTCTGCCCATAAGGCATAAGTATGTCGGGTCCGGCATAACTTTGGTAATTCCTTAACAAGTGTATGTCGGTGGGGGCATAGCGAAATTTAAACTCTGCCTTGCGAATTTTTTTAAAATTTTTGACTGAGTGGGGGTTCGAACCTGGAACCCATGGGTTTTAGCCGAAGGGCAAAATTTAATGATTTCAAATATGAGGGGCAAAATTTAAAGATCACCCCAAAAGAAGGGCAATTCTGCGAATTGCCCACTAATTTTTGCGCGGATTGCCCTTCTTTTAGAGTGGTCTTTAAATTTTACCCCTCATATTTGTGGTCTTTAAATTATGCCTCTCATATTGCTGGTCTTTAATTTTTGCCTTTTGCGTTGCAACCCAGCGTTCACGCAGAAATCATGAGGTTCTGAGTTCGAACCCCCGCTCAAGCATAAATTAAAAAAAATTGCAAAGCAAGATTTGGGCCGCGTGTATGCCAGACCGGGCATACACTTGTTAAGGAATTACCAAAGTTATGTCGGACCCGGCATACTCTGCCTTATGGGCAGACTTGGCATAAGTATGCCAGGTCCGGCATAACTTTGGTAATTCATTAACAAGTTTATGTCGGGTCCGGCATAACTTTGATAATTCCTTAACAAATTTATGCCGGGTCAGCCATATTTATGGACAAACTTTTAATGGGACCAGACCAGTAAATCATAACAAACCAATAAAAAATGTGGATGTTCTGTTCTAACTAAATGTATCTTAATGCATATTCAGGTCTAAAAATGTTGCAAATGTACCTCAGTCTGTTAGTATTTGCACTTACCAAGTTGTGCAAATTGACACATCCTACGATGCACCAGTAGATAAAATATAAAAACAATATCAACCTTTTATGAGCATGCTTTGTTTCTGCCAATGTATGATCTGTTTCTTTCCCAGCGTTACTGCTTTGCTGATGTTAAGTTCAATTTGGTTGCCAATATGCGGAGTTTGAACTAACCAAATTTGACTTATAAAACAAAGTCTATATCTTAAGGAAAAGTTTTGCCTTATGGGGCATACTTTTAGTTATGCCTTAACTAAAAGTCTGCCCCATAAGGCATAACTAGGAAAAGACTTTTAGTTAAGGCTTAACTAAAAGTTTGCCTATTAAAAGTTTGCCCATAAGTATGTCGGATCCGGCATAAACTTGAGAAGGAATTACCAAAGTTATGCCGGATTCGACATACTTATGCCAAGTCTGCCCATAAGGCATAAGTATGCCGGGTCCGGCATAACTTTGGTAATTCCTTAACAAGTGTATGCCGGTGGGGGCATATCGAAATTTAAACTCTGCCTTGCGAAAGTTTTTTAAAATTTTTGACTAAGTGGGGGTTCGAACCTAGAACCCATGGGTTTTAGCCGAAGGGCAAAATTTAAAGATTTCAAATATGAGGGGCAAAATTTAAAGACCACCCCAAAAGAAGGGCAATTATGCGAATTGCCCCTTTTAGGAAGGCCCGCTAACGCCCACCTATATTTCAGATCCCAAAAGGTAATGTTTTCATAAAAAATGGGGAAATAACTCTTTTTTTTGCGCGGATTACCCTTCATTTAGAGTGGTCTTCAATTTTCCCTACAAATTGGTGGTCTTTAAGTTTTGCTCCCTTTTTTTTTTAATTAAGCCCGTTTGGGCATTTTATTAACATGAAGCAAAATGGCTGAGCCCAAAAGTGACCCAGCCCAAAATCAACAATAAGCGTCCAAATAAAAACAAAGACAGAATTAGGAAAGTATTGTCCAAAGGGCATCGATTTGCCCTATCTGCTTTTCGTTGTCCAATTATTTCACTTCTGCCATAGTTGCTCCTTGAGCTGCTCCTCTTCACTGATGTGGATGATGAAGGTTTCATGGGGTTTGGACCCCCCATTAGCCTCTGAATCGTCTCCTCTGCCTTACACTTTAACCAAGTATTTTCCTTGTTTCTTGAATCTTGTACGCATCTGTCGAATTTGACCATTATAGCTGCTAACATTCCAATTGTTTTCATGTATATGCTGGAATCATGAATTTGACTTCTGAGAAAGTTGATGTCCCTTTGAATCTGCAACTCAACCCTTGAAACTTTCAAACTCAGGTATGTCTCCAAGATTTCAAGCCTTCTATTTCGTTCCTCATAAGTTGTGTATTTCATTTCTATTACTTGATCTGCACTCTTAAGTATGGAACTTGGGATTTATCACTGTTTAGAATCTTTCTTAGCTCCACTTCCATCTCATTGAAATGTTCATATACTGTTGTTCCTTTGTCTAAAGCTCTGTTAGCTAATACATCAGCTAATTGATTTCCTTCTCTTAAAATGTGAGTATATGTTACCTGTTTCCCCTCTCCCATACGTTTAATTTCGTCAACCCAATTTTCTAAACTCCAGGGTGGTTTCCAGCCTTCGGTTAGAATCCTTTGAACAAATTGTGAGTCTGATTGTATAATGATTCTATTGAACTGATTGTTGTTGCACCACCTGATAGCTTCCAAGATTGCCACTGTTTCTGCTTCATTATTAGTAACATGTCCTATCTCTGCTGCTCTTGCAAAAATTAAATTGCCCTCCTCATTCCTTACACAAAAACCAAAAGACCCTCTCCCAGGGTTACCTCTTGATGCCCCATCAGTGTTGCACATAATCCAACACCTAAGAGGGGGTTTCCAAATCACTTTCTTGTATTTCACCTGTGTTATGTATCTTTCCAAAAACTGTAACATGTCCTTCCAACTATGAGAAATTTTGTATTGAAGGAATTCTGAATCTGACCAAGTTCTGAATTGTAACATAGATCTGATATATGTATCTTCCAACTGATTTCCTCTCTCCATGTTTATATGCATTTCTTCTCTTCCATAGCTCCCACAGAACTATAGCAGGCACAGCATAAAACAATGGTTTCAACCTATTATTAACAGGTTGTTGCCACCATTTAACTATGATCTGTTGTAGTTGAAGTCCTTCAATATTAATACCTGCAAGAGAAGAAAAAAAGGACCAAGTCCTGTTAGCAGAAAAAGACCTAGCAAAAAAATGTTGAATTGTCTCCTCCTTAGGACTTGAACAACACCAACATCTAGATGCTAGGTTAATATTCATCCTTTTCAACACATCATCCAATGGAACCTTAAATTTCCAGCATCTCCACATGAAAAAGGAGATCTTAAATGGTAGTCCTTTTATCCACATGTATTTATAAATCTCATTCTCCTGTCCTCTCAATCTCAAATAGTCCCAGGCTGATTTAACTGTAAAATCCCTTTGCTATCTAGAAGCCACCAATGTATATCCTTCTCCTCAGTCATCACAGGTGGTTTAATAGTATCCCTTATGTGTTGTACTACATCTCCTGGCAGTATTAGTTCCAATCTTGCCACATCCCAGTTCCCATCAATCACCATTTCTAAAACATTTTGAATTTTGTCATCATATGTGTCCCCTGTTGTGACATAGTATATAGCCCCTAATCCTGTCCAATTATCATACCAAAACAATTTTGGTTTGCCACCAAATGTGTTGTTCTATCAAGTCCCTCGCTTGAAGCATCTTCTCCCAATTTTGTAACCCATACTTCCATTGTACCACAACTGCATTTTCTTTTTTACAGTATTTATTGCTGAGATAAACACTCCACAAGGATGGTGAAGTTCTAAACTTCCACCATATTTTGCAATATAAAGCCATGGATACATCATGAAGTGATCTAAATCCCAGTCCCTCTTCCTTTTCTGGTATACACAACTTATGCCATGCTGACCAATGTCTACTTTTACCTTCACTTGTGTTATTCCAGAAAAACTATGCAAAAAGCTTGTGCATTTGTGTAATTACACAATCTGGGGGGTTCAAAGCAGATAAAAGATGAATGGGCATACCTTGTAACACATGCTTTATTAAAACAGCTCTTCCTCCAAAGAATAACATTTTCCCTTTCCAAGATTGCAACCTGTGCATTATTTTTACCAGAATAGAATTATAGTAATCTTTTTTCCTCCTACTATAGAAAATAGGGCAACCCAGATATGTAAACGGGAAATCCTTTCTTTCAAAGCTTTTATCCCTGTTTACCTTCTGGCCTGATGTTTCTTCATATCTTTTCAAAATTTCCATGATTTTCTGTAAGGATATGATATCAGCAGAGGCAAAAATGATCATGTCATCTGCATATGCCAGATGATTGATCTTAGGACTCCATTTAGGAAGCCCATATCCTTTGAAATGTGGTATCTGGTGCAACTGATTTAGATTTCTTGAAAGAACTTCTGCAGCCAAAATAAACAGAGTGGGGGATAAGGGGTCCCCTTGTTTAACCCCCTAGATGATTGAAAGAAACCATGCTGTTGTCCATTTATTAGGATGGAATACCAGTTATTACTGACTATTCTGAAAACCATGTCCACAACCATGTATGAGTATCCCAACTGTCTCATGACTTTTGTCAAAAATAAAACCAAGAGACCCTATCATATGCCTTAGCCATGTCCAATTTAAGTACCACATTTGCAGTTTTGGTCCTCAACCTTATATTTGACACAATTTCCTGTGTTAGTAACACATTTTCCACTATACTCCTCCCTTTAACAAAACCAACCTGATTTAGAGAAATCATTCCTTGAAGCCCATCTGCCAACCTTTCATGGATTAATCTAGAAAAGATTTTGTTACTAAAGTTACTCAAACTTATAGGTCTCATATCAGAGAAAGTATTCACCAAATCCCTTTTTGGTAAGAGAACCAAGTTTGTGTGAGTCACAAATCTTGGTAATTCTGTACCACAAAAGAAACTTTTCACCATATTAGTTACATCCTCCCCAATTATATCCCAACAGTTTTGATAAAATAATCCTGTAAAACCATCTGGACCAGCAGCACTTTCACCATTAAGTTTAAACACTATCTCCTTAACTTTTTCCTAATTTGGTAGGGCTGTGATTCTGTCATTCTGCTCCTCTGTGACCATTCTGGGTACATGGTCTAGAATGCCAAAGTTAGAAGGATCTGGTTCCTTTGCAAACTGATCTTGGAAGAATCTAATGGCTTCATTTGCAACTTCTTCTCTTTCTTCTAACCATACCCCATTCTGCCCCTGTATCCTCCTTATCTGTAATCTTTTCCTTCTACCTTGCACATAAGTATGAAAGAACTTGGTATTCCTGTCCCCATCATCAAACCATTGCATCCCTGCTTTCTGTTTCCAGAAAGCCTCCTCAAGGTGTAAATATCTATTTAGTTCAGCCTGTACCTTGTGTAAATTCTCCCTATTCTGAGGGGATGGGTTCAACTCAAACTGGACTTCCTGTGTCTTTATAATATCCTCCAGAGACTCTATCTGCTGAAATATGTTCCCAAAAGTGTTTTTGCTCCAAATCACCAAAGCAGCTTTAACCTTCTTTAACTTAAAATGGAATAGTGAAAAAGGGTTAACCATGAAATCTGCAGCCCAGTTCTCTTTCACTATATCCAAAAAAGTATGATGCTTCACCCAAAAATTTAGAAACTTAAAAGGTTTTCTAATAGGTTCAGAATTTCGAGCATATGAAATAAGCATGGGAGCATAGTCTGACCCTGATCTAGCCAGATGTTGGATATCTATATTAAGGTAAACAACATCTATCCAATCTTTTAAAAATACAATCACTCCCACTCTGGCCATTCCACCAAGTAAATTTGCTCCCTTTAAATCCTAGATCATACATCCCACAATTATTAATATAAGAATTAAAATCTTGTATCTCCTGCAAACTGACAGAAAGTCCTCCATATTTTTCCTCCTCTGAAGTAATTACATTGAAATCCCCTCCTATCATCCAGGGACTGTTACAATTTTCTGCAATGTCTTCTAAGCTTTCCCACAGAACCCTCCTCTCCACTTGGGTACATTTTGCATATACCACAGTGATGAGTAAAGCTTACTGCATTCCTTGAGCTTTGATCTTTATAGTAATGTGCTGCATGTGATCACGAATTATTTCCATCTCAAACATCTCATCCACAAAGATCCAGATATTGCCAGATATATTTGCAGCAGCAGTATGCATATTCAGTCTTCTTCTATAATCTTCCATTTTATCAGGATCTTGAAAAAGCTCCAAAATCCCTATGAAACCAAAATGATACTTAAGGTTCATTTTTGTTAGCCTTGGAAAAGCTTCCATAGTATTCACTGACCTAATGTTCCATATCATTGCATTCATCATTCAAACATTAGTCTTACTTAGTGCCTTTCTAGTTTAAATACCAGTTCCAGGTGGAACACTAGTGTCTCTTTGTTGCTTCTTTTTGCCTCTTCCTCCCCCTTTGAGACACTTTGGTGAGATGTCCCCTTGTGTTAATGCTCACTGATAGTGCTGCTCAAGTGATTGGCCATCCATATCATTTCTACCATCACTGCATTGTATCATGTTACCCTGACTGACTACCTATTTATTTAAGTTGTTATCCCCATCCTTCCTATTTTGCTGTGACTTCTTACCACTGCTGGCTGGGCTTGTATATTGTACAAGTGCATGTATATCCTCCTTGCTCTGTCCAGTGTCCTCCATATTATTTGGTGGATCCCCAGTAGAACTATTGGTATCTCTTTTTTCTTCATTAAATTTTGTACCTTGTAACCTGTATTTATTGGTAACATGTGATAATTCACTCATTATTGTTGCTGCTTGCAGGTTTTCATCTTCTGGTGCTTTCTCTCCTATGATAGAGTTTTTCTTTTCCCTTATATCTGCTTGCTTGTCAGGTAATGTATCTATGAGCCTGTTTGGATGGGCTTAAAAAAAGCAGCTTATAAGCTGCTTTAGATAAGCTAAGCCAAACGGGCCCAATTAATTTTTTGGGCTTATTTTAAGCACAAAATGACTTTAAGCTGGCCAGCCAAACACTCAAAAAAACTGAAAACAGCTTATGGGCAACTTATAAGCCAATCCAAACGGGCTCTATATCTTTTGCTTCTTCTATACTCTTCTGGCTGCTACTATCATCTTCTTCATGACTTTCATCTCCCCCTTCTTCTAGCTTCTTAAGGGATGAACTTATTGGCTGCCTTTTATCAGAATGAAAAACATTCTCAATCCATTCCTTTGTGTTTGCTAGAACACTTTCATCACTTTTGCTTTCCTCCCTTTCTTCTGTATTAGCTATGTCTTCCTGATGCTTCTCTTCTAAAACTGCAAATGTATTGCTTGTTTTCATTCCTTCTACTGCCTGTTGTTCCTTTCCCACTTCTGCAATAATAACCCCTGACTTATCCTTGATGTATTTATTGTTCCTCCTTAGCATCCATTCCTTCTTACCGTGATAATTCCACCTTTTTTTATTGTTCTCCCTTTTCTTTGTACTGCTGTGGACTATTCTGCTTGAAAAGCTTTCATCTTTTCTCTATGTTTCTTTTGCAATTCTGGATTCAAAGTTCTACATTCAGTTTCTCCATGCCCTTGTAATTTGCAATGTTTGCAATATTTTGGCAAATAGTCATAATTTATCTTGATCCATTTTGATTTATTTTTTCCAGTTCTTTCATCTACTTCTGCAATATTGATTCTATTAGGATGAGTTGCTAATAAATAAATTTGCACCTTCACTTTTTCACAGCTAGGCCTGGTCCTATTTGCCGTAGCCAAATCCACTGTCAAAGGCTTCCCTACTGCAGTTTCCATGGAGAAAACAACTTCTCTTGCAAAAAAATTTGGAGGTAAGTCTGGAAAGCTAATCCAAGCTACTGCCACTGATGTTTCTTCTTCTGGTTTGAACCATGGGTCCCAAATTAATGGTCTCATCTGACAATATCTCTCATGTACTTTAAGGTAATATGCTGGAGTGGATAACATCTTCATATAGTCTTCAAAGAGAGGCAATCTAATCAGAATATATCTTTCATCAATAAGGCCAATGGTGGCATTCCCTTTGATTTCACATTGTACTGGAATTACTTCTCTTAATTTCTTTATGTCTATGATATAATAAGAGAATTTGCCCAAGATTGCATATTGTAACTCTTCTTTGATTATCATCTGGTGTATTTCATTAGAATTCCAGGTTATGTAGGGTTCACCATCTACAAAATTAACAGTCTTGGATGGGATAATAATCTGCTGTGTATTCTGAACTGCTGTTGGAGGCTTCAAAAGATTTGCATAATTCTATTCTTTATCTTTTCCGCTGGGAAAATATATAGGGACGTTTAGGGGGTGTGCACTACTGGTTGCTTGGGTTGTTGATTTTGAAAGCATTGAGGCAGTCATGGTATTGTGGATAGGTTTAAGGGATGGGAAAGTGGAAAGGTACTGTGAAGGTGAAATTATGAGAGATTGGATAGGTGGAACATGCTCCGGTGGAGGCTGTCCACCAACCGAGGTGGCCATAGCGGCCGACGGTGGCTGTGGTAATTGGTTGAAAAATAGGGTTTTTTTTGTCTAATAATACATTCCCTATTCCACTTCAAATGTGCAAATTAATATTAAAGTTTTGCTCCTCAAATTGTTGGTCTTTAATTTTTTCCCTTTAAATTGGTGGTTTTTAAGTTTTGGCCCTCAAATTGTGGGTCTTTAACTTTTGCCCTATGCCTGGCGAAATTCTGCCTTAAGGCAGAATTTTCAAAGGCAGAGGGCAAAAATTAAAGACTACCAATTTGAGGGACAAAAATTAAAGACCACCCCCAGCGAAGGACAATCGTGCAAATTGCACGAAATAACTCATATATACGGCTCAAGCATCTAGTTTGCAGCCGATGTAACCCATTTTATCATCGATGTATAGATGATGTATATGTTCTTTATAGCTATACACCAAACTCATCTAATTTGCAACTGATGTTGTCCACTATAACATCAGTGTATAGATAATGTATTTGTTTTGTATAACTATAAATAAACATTACATATACCCTGTATCAACTCAAATTGCAATGTATAGATAATATATTTATTTTGTATAATTATATACAAAATTACATAGATCAATGGGTATAGACGGTATCTCTTTATTCTTCACGATATTAACCACAATTCTAATCCCTATTTGCATTTTAGTGGGTTGGTTTGGTATGAGAAGGGACAACAAATTTATTTAGGCAAATAGAAAAGGAAATGAAAAAAAATAAGAGATTCGAGAACTAGGGGTGGTCAGGGTTTGGTTAAAAACCGATCCAAACCGAAAATCAAAACCAAGCCGATTAAATAAACCGATATTTTCTTGGTTTAGGTTTGGTTTGGTTTTGAATTTTTAAAAACCGATAATATATGGTTTGGTTTTGGTTTTACTAAAAGCAAACCGAAGAAAAAAATCAAACCAAACCAACAAATTTTATACATAATTTTTATAATTATATATATACAATATATTAATTTTTCTAAATACTTTTAAATAATTTATATAATTTTTAAGAAACAATTTATTTATCTATAATATGCTAATGAAATTTATACCTTAAGCCGAATTTAAAAAGAAATCCATGAATTCAAACTCATTTATTCAAAGAAACAACTATTTGAGATTTACCTAGATTTTGTTACCATTCTCAAAAAAAAGATTTACCTAGATTTATTTTTTGTATTTCTTATAAACTTTATTCACTTACTTAAAATCATAAATCCTAAGACATTTTCTCCTTAATGCAAAAACTATAGCTACCACAATAAAATAGTAATAACGGATTATAAGTTGGAAAAGGATAAAAAATTCTCTCCTAATTGCAGGAAAAAACATGAAAGTGAGAAATACCATTAATTTTCTTAAAAACCGAACCAAACCGATGGATATGTAAAATAATTGGTTTGGTTTAATTTTAATAATTTTAAAAACCGACTAGATTGGTTTGGTTTTGGTTTTAACCCAAAACCGATCCAAACCGACCCATGAACACCCCCCATTGAGAATCAATTAAAGACTAGTGAATAAGCAATTGAGAAGGACAATAGCAGTATTTCGTTACTTCTACATCGAGATGAGGAGCCAAGATAGATCTTCTAGCTCTTTTTTTTGGCGGTGTCAATTAAGACTTTTCCACTTCTTTTGTGGTATATTTCGATTGTTTCTTACAATTACGATGGATTTGAGCCCGTCGCAGTCAAGTAATCTTTCGTTAGGGATTATAACTCATGTTTCGCTGGCCGGAAGTGCACTTAATCGGAGTCATATCGGCAATGATTCGATTTCTTTTCAGATTGATTCTAAATTAAGGAATGATGCTGCAACAATAATCATCTCATAGCTGAGGCTTTACTATGATAAGTTGGGTATGGCTAATATAGATATCCGAATATTCTGAACTCACCGTATCATCCTAAATCTTTTACTGATAGAAGATCGTGGAAAGGTGATTCACATTTAATAATATATTAAAATATTCACAAAACTACATTTGAGTTTATGGCATTAGCGCCATTCAGCTATTCATGATTGCCACCCATTTGGGCATTACATAACAAAATGTTTCTTTCATAAGTGTGCACTAGGTTTGCAAGAGAGTAACGTGGAACAAAATACAAGAAAAAAAAACATATTTTACATACAAGTTTTGTTTCATTTGCAAAAAGAATTTTTGAAATAAAAACGTAATTTCTATTAGTTTAGATTTCAAATAAGAAATTACTGATTTTAATATCTTTCTTAATTAATTCTTGTTGTAGTCTAATTTTTTTTTTTTTAATATATGTTTGTATTAGTCTAAAAATAATTAGCTAATATTTTTATCTTTATAAAAAGACGGACGGCAGGGGGGGGGGGGTAGGTGTGGACAAAAGAACAAATAAATAGTAATGAATAGAACAATTTAAAAAATAGTGGGTGTTGTAATTGCCTGCACATGACTCCAACACCTCTTTGATAAAATAACAAGAATATAAATATTAAAACTAGACCAAATTCACATTTGATGCATTTTGAGTTTGGTTTCGACCATTAGCCTTGACTTGTTAATTAAGTACTAAGCAAAAGTTTTGATTGGCTCATATGCGAGGTAAGCCAAGGCGAAGAAGGAAAGTGTCAAGAATAGGGGATGAGGCTCCCCTCCGATACCTCATCCCTCTATTTCATCCGGTGCTACCCCAAATACTTGACACCTGTCCCTTCACTCATTCAATGGACCAAATCCATTTTGTTAACCAAAATACTAATAACTATGGTTACTTCTTCTCTCCTTACCTAGTTCCCAGCAAAATACTATTAATACATTTGACACTTTTACTACATCAAATTAGTCCAAAAACGATGATGCAATAACACCAAATGCAGATTGCAAATCGAAAATTCACTCTTTCATTCCCTCTATTTCCCAACACAATTAAACTGTAACACATTTTCCTTTAAATTCTTCAAAAAGGAGGAGAATAAGATCCATAGTATGCAATTGAAATACAATGTGAAATTTCAAAGATCCGAACAAGGAGAGTGAATTCATATAGTTAGATGTTAGGTTAGACGGCAATCAGGGTTCTAAGAAAGGTTTGAGGTCTTCTTCATAACAGAGCAAGGTTTTCCAAATTGAGGTTTCTCATCATTATGGGTGTGTTCTGTATGGAGGCCGGAAAATGTTTTCCCATGTTCGATTGGTTGAGATTTTTGAAAAATATCATTTTTAAGAAAATAAGTATCTTTTTTAAGAAAATAAGTTTCTTATAAATGAGAAAAATAACTTCCCTAATGGGAATAGGGTAAACAAGTCCACATGTGACATTTCATATTAATTATCTCCTTTCCACCCTCGAAATCACTCCCATCCCACCGAACCACCCCCACCACCCACCACCACCCAACCCGCACCACTTACCCTCCACCACCTATCCGCAACACCCACACCACCTAACCACCCACCCCCACCACCTTTGAGAATTTCTTTGCTTAGTGCAAACCAAGGCATATATCAAACTACCAACTGCGTAAGGATAAGGAAGCAGATATTTCCTTGTTCTTTGTAACACTCAATAAATTCGAGTTAGGTGTGAAAGTGTATAACGAGTGTTGATATGACATATTAGCTAGATGAATCATTTGGTTGAAAGATAGTTGTTTTGAAGTCAAACCAAATACCGAAGTTCGTAAGAGTTCTTAAAATTTTCTAAGTATGCGGTAGTCCTAACTTATGCCCAATTTTTGGGTAGTTACACCAGGAACCTTAGAAAATGCAAAACATGGAAGTCGTAAGTCTTGAAAATACATTTCCATCTATATAAGGTGGAGCTCAAACGGACCTCTGTGTTAGGAGTTATGCCCATTTTATTGAATGTTGTCGACAAAGTTGAAAAACGTGAAATTTTGACCAAGTTTGAAAATGGACCTAGGAGCTCGCTGAGCTAAGCTCAAAGCGATATAGGTCTAAGCTATAAAATTCGCTCAGCAAGTTGTAGGGTCCCAAGATGAAAAATTTAAGAAAAATTGGCTAAGTATAAAATGGACCTCGGATCTCGCTGGGCTAAGCTCAAAGTGAGTTAGGGTCATACTATAGACCTTGCTCAGTGAGGTGTAGGGTCCAAAATGCCCCATCCTATAAATTCAACACTTAACTTGAAGTTTCATTTATCAGACATTCCAACTTCGTAAAAATCCCTAAAAGATGACTTTTTGAGAGCAAACAACCCTGAGGCTTCCCCGACACATCTAAGGTAAGTTCTTGATCAATTATTATGATTTTTACCTTAATCTAATGAAGATTAACACTAGAAATCTCACATATTCCATAGATTGTGAAAAAACTCGATTCAAGAACGGTGGGAGAGGAAAGTTGTAGGGAATTGTTGTGAGGTAAGTTTCTGAAATTTTAGTTTAGTTATGGGAATTGTTTTGGGTTTATATACATCTATATAACGTTAGAATCCATAGGTGAATCGCGTGAAAGAAAAAAAGTGAAATACGCTTAAAACCCCTAGTATTCAAAAAGGATGGAAATTCAAGAGAAAAGTGTAAAGCTCTAATCTTTCTCATCTAAATCAATTGCAGCGTGATTGTTGAACCTCGAAAACTCCGTTTGATAGCAATATAGTGGGAATTGAGATATGTCTCTTTTCGAACATACTTTTCAACCTTTAAATGGTTTCTTTTGCTAGGCTTGTGTGCGTAAGGGACAATCTTGCATTAAACTGTATGTGTATTATATTATATGTATGTGTCCGCGATTTCCCTATCAAGGGACGATTGAAACTGAATTATAAAGCTTTGAACTTTGAACATGCTTTATGTTACACCTTGAGAATTTCCGCGTCGATTATGTCGTAAGCAAACTAATGTAAGTCCAGAGAGGCTATGATACCTCTATCAGGTTAAAAAAAGACTTTTGACAATCATTAAGCATGTACCCTAAAGGTTCCGAGGCTAAGATAATCGAAGAAAGTACTTTTCGTGAAAGTTTGTTGACTGGACAGAGATACGGCCCAACATACGGACCGTAAAAGTGACATACGGACCGTCTATCATGTCTGAGAGGCGTAAAACAACATCAGAGAGTTGTGCAGAATTTTGGCCAACATACGGTCAGACATACGGACCGTAAGTATGACATACGAACCGTATGTCCACCGTAAGTTGCTATCGGTGGAAAAGTTTCAAGTTAAATATATTTGGCCCACTTCGTTTTTTCCCATTTTTCTTCACCAAGAGACCCCAAACACTCCCAAAAACCCTCTCCACACCTATAGAGCCTTCTCCACACTCCATTTACATAAATCCAAGGCAAATCAAAGATCAACATCATTAATCCAAGGAAATCAAGTGCAAGGAAGCTCTTTAGGATTGCTAGAAGTCAAGAATTTCTTTGGAAGTGGAGCTAGGGTTTTCTTCAAGTGAAGCATTTCCATCTAAAACCCATTTATACACAATCAAAGGTAAGTTTTATGATCATTTCATGTTATTTAGAATATTGAAAGGTTGAAAGACTTGGATTAAGGAAAAGGTAGAAAATGGGTTACAAATATAAGAATAGTGGTATTCTTGAATAGTATTTTGACATGGATCATGATTCTTGAGGTATTATGAGTGAAATCTTGTTGTAAATGATACAAATGATGTTAAGGAGGTATTATATGAGAACAAATACGATGGTATGCCATAACTATGGACATGAATCATTTTGGTAAGGAATTGTGGGAATTGAATAATGTCGAACTTGACAAAGTTATTGATTATGATATTATGAATGTTGTTATTGATGTTGGGAGTTGTTATAGCATATGGAGGAAGTTGTAGAAACAAAGGAGATGCTGCCCAATTTTCGTTAGCTTTAGCTTAAGCCTAAGTATGTTCCAATTATCTAATCTTAGTATGAATTCTCTTGAAGGTAGAATCGTGAACCTTGGAGAAAAGCGTTGAATTAATAAAGTTGGAGAGACATAAAGGTATGTGAGGCTAGTCCCTTCTTTTTCTAAGGCATGATTCCTATAATATGACCTCCTTTATCTTTCTATGACTTTCTCATATTCCGAAAATTGTAAGCCTATGACTATTAAAACCTACTCATAAGATAAAAATAAGAGATGAGATATGTCCTACGATAACGATGATGATTCCATAGTTTTCAAACTACATACGACACCCACAACTTTCATGAACCTTGCGATATAAACGATAAGGATCTTTATAATGGTAATTCCTAAGTTGTGACCCCACACTTGTTTTCCATATTGTCGTTACTTCTAAAATGCTAGGCTTCCATGATTCTTAAGGACATCATGATGATGTTAATGAATGTTCTTCATGACAACGATTACGATGGTAATTCCCTTCCCAGTAATACCCAAAGACTAAAGTTCCATATGTCCTCATGGGATGATTGAGCATACCGTATGAGTCTCCGTCACATTCATGATAGTTGGCCTTGTCTTATGTCATTGTTTTCTTCAAAAGTGAGACATGACAGTAATGACAATCATGATAGCGAAAATGATTGTGCCTTCCAGGAGATATAGAAGCATAATACCCTTATTACGAATTCAGTTAAAATGTCTTTTTCCTAAGAAAACCTAGAATTTGCGACTTCCAAGACTCTTAAAACGATATTGATAAAAGACTTCCGTAGTGATGGCAACGATGATAATGAGATATACCGAGCCTTGTTATGGCCGGGTACGGATGACATGTATGTGATATTGTCTAGCCACTATGTGGCCGAATACGGATATTGTCGAGCCACTACGTGGCCGAATACGGATACTGTCGAGCCACTACGTGGCCGAATACGGGTACTGTCGAGCCACTACGTGGCCGAGTATGGATAACGTTTAATGTGTATGAGCAGATACGGTACTATGATATGTATATGTATGTGCATTCCACGATTCCTAAGAAAAGGTAAAGCAAGTATGACGAATATCTCAAAAGGTATTACTTGGTCTTTTATCTTATACTGTCCTTCACGTTTTATTTACGTTACTACTCATGCCTTACATACTTAGTACATATTTCGTACTGACGTCCTTTTTTTTTGGACGCTGTGTTCATGCCCACAGTTAGACAGGGAGGCGGCCCAAATTCACAGGAGCTGATCAACAGATTTTGCGAGAGCACTCCATTATTCCGGAGGTGCCATTTTTTTTACTATTTTGTGTATATATGTTTTGGGCACGATGAGGTCCTCTCCCGTCTTCATGTTCAGGACTCTAGTAGAGGCTCGTAAATACGTACGTGTGGGCAGTAGATGTCCCATGATGACTACGTTGTAATTTTTGTATATCATTTTGATAGCCGGAGGGCTTATGTATATAAATGTAGATATGTTTTGAAAGTGAAAATGATTCCTCCTCATGGCTAGCTGTGTCAGGAATAATAAATGAAGGCAGGTTAAGTATGATGAGTAGTAGAATGAGTGGTGCTCGGTAGTTAGCTCCGGGTATCCGTCATGGCCCCTAGTCGGGTCGTGACACTTTACCCCCTTATTAGGGATGACTTAACTTGATTTTGAAAGAGATGATCTTCGAACTATTTTGCCCCTAGTATGGGATGATCGAATTGATTTCTAAAGTGATAATCTTTAAACACGATTTTCCCCTTTTATGGGATGATTGATCTTGGTTTCTAAAGCTTGGGTCTTTAATGTGTTTTGCCCTGTGAACGAGTTTTGGTGTGTTGAAAGTTGGTTAGTGATTAAACATGATTTCTAAACCCGATTAATGACTTGATCTACCCTATTAACAAGATGATGAATATAATTCATAATAAAAAATTTGGCTATCATGCTGTGACTTGTGATTCGGCTTCCATGCTATGATTTGAGATTCGGCTTCCAAGCCATGACTTGTGATTCGGCTAATATGCCGTGATTTTTATTGTTTGAGTTTGGCCAAGCTACTCAGGAGGAAGGGTAGTCACTATGGATTCTAATGGGGTTTGCCTAGCCATTCGCGAGGAAGAGTGTCCATCAATGGTCGATATATCCGTTGTGGTTCATGCCTAGCCATTCGGGAAAAAGATTGGCTATTGAGGGCCGATAGCCTCGGTGTGGTTCATGCCTAGTCATTCGGGAGGAAGAGTGGTCATCGAGGGTTTGTAGCCTGGTGTAGTATTTTCCTAGCTATTCGGGAGAAAGAGTAGCCATCATGGGTTGATAGCCCCGACGTGGTACTTCTATGCAGTTTAGGGAACCTTAAGTGGTTGTCCCTTCGTTTTATTGATTAGGGCCTATTTTGGCATGTGTTATGCTTTGATTGCCCATGAGTGACTTGTTGATGATCTTGAGTTCATGATTTCGGGTTCGTAGGTAAGAGACTTAATATGGTAAATGGTAAATTAGTTGAACCTGATGTATTTTCTGGTTATTAGTTTATTACTGATGATTTTTACTAGGTTTGATGGTTTACTTTACTTTTATATTTCAAACTGTTTTTGGAAAAAAACTTAAGGTAACGGGAACAAATTAAGGATTCAAAGTGATTATTTCTTCATCATTGACTTATACTAGAAGTTCATGAGATGTTATCATTTGTTTTGAACTGCTTCTCAATACGATTTTTAATTACATTTATTACTTATATATTTTGCTATTAACTATTATCCTGGAGACACTCACTGAGTACCCAGTACTCCGGCATACCATTGTTGTTTTTCATGGTATGTTAGGTAACGAAGAAGAGCAGGTTCGTGGTACGTAGCGGAGTAGGAGAACTTGATGTTTTCTAGACTTATTTGTGAGCCCACACCCTTGTTCGTGGGACATCCCATCTATCTAGTTTTATCATTTTAGTTTTCGGGCTGCGTCCCGATGTTTTAAACTCTGTTTATGTTATCTTAGGAGCTTCATAATTAGACGTTGTGTTATGGGTAGATGCTGAAATTCTCGTACAACTTATTGAGACGTTTGCCAAGTCTTATAATTGATTATTCATACTAGACTTCCGTTGAATTTTATAAGTATGAGTATGCTTTTAGTTAGCCATGTATGATTTTTTTTAAATGAATATTAAAAAACTATTAAAATAGAATAGATGATTATTGATTTTTTTAAAGGTGCTTCTGGTGTTGTTCATAGCATTGGATGCGTGTTGGCCCTGGGTGAGTTTTGGGGGGTGAAAAGCTTGGTGTCAGAGCCTAGTTTTAGAAGCTTCCGAGGATTGGTATGCTTCTATGAAGTTATGTCTAGTGGAGTCTTCCTCGTGCAGCCTGATCACCTGCATGATCGAAAGACTACCAGGGCATTTAGAGGTGTTTCTCCTTCTTCTTGATTCTAGATTGTGGTATAGAGCTTGAACTTCCTTTAGGATCATTCTGACGTGTCCGATAATTCGTGACTCGCAGGAATCGCTTTAAATGGTGCTGTAGTTTCTAATCTAGTGAACAATAGTGCTATGAGGTGCACATTGGTGGTGCTGTATAGTTTGATGGATGGTACAAAGTCTCTTGGAAATCTGTTGCAGGTGTTTGGTGGCGATTGGAAGGTGTGGTCGCGGATTTTTTAAGACAAAAATTCTCACTATTTTATATTTGGTGCTTATTCGTTGATCGTTCCGGGTTCGAATCTTTCTTATGTGACTTGATACCTTGCCCATGATTTTGGGTATGGAACCTGGAAAATTATTAGTTACCTTTTTCTGTGAATACCCATGCTAGTGTCCCCGTTATTTCTTCTAGAGTCTATAAAGATTGTGTAGTTGTAGTTAAGGGCTGTGAGACTACTGCCAATTTGTTTGAATTACAAATGGTGAACTTCGATGTGATGATAGACTAGTTTTCCAAGTGTTATAAAACTCTGAATTTCCAATAAAAAATAATTAGGCTTGAATTTCTTGATGAACCTGTTATAGAGTGGAAGAGTGATATTATTAAACCTCGAGGTAGACTTATTTAGCATCTTAAGACGCACAAAATGAACTCAAAGGGGGTATAGTCACCATCTAGTTTCCGTAATGACGCTCATGCCATAATACCCTCACTTATTCCCTATTCCAGGTATGCGTTGAACCTTCCCATTAATGTATTCTTGCGAAAGTGTAGATTAGAGGTTATAATTCCTCATTTTGTGTTAGGCTTAAATGATCTAGCTGTAGGGAGTCCTTGTGAGGGCCAGGTCGTTTTTCTTTGGCTGGTTGGTTGTCACGTAATCTTTGGGGATAGATCGTCTTGCAAAAGAACTCTAGAAATTCTGAAAAAATTGAGGTTTAGTAAAAAAAATTAGGCCATGACTTCCATTCGGGGACAAATGATCCTGAGAGGGGGATACTGTAACGCTTCGTAAATTCGAGTTATGTGTAAATGTTTATAATCAGTGTTGATGTCACATATTAGCTATACGAATCCCTTAGGGATGAATTTGGATGAAAGATAGTCATTTTGCAATCAAACCAAATAATGAAGTTTGTAAGAGTTCTTAAAAACGTCTAAGTCTGATGTAGTCTTGACTTATGTCCAGTTTTCAGGTAGTTACACTAGGAATTTGAGAAAATGCAAAATATGAAAGTTGATCTTTGAAATACCTTTCCATCTATATAGGGTGGAGCTCAAACGGACCTATGTGCTAGGGGTTATGCCCATTTTACCGAATGTTGTCGACAAAGTTGAAAAACGTGAAATTTTGACTAAGTGTGAAAATGAACCTAGGAGCTCGCTGAGCTAAGCTCAGAGCGAGATAGGGTCATGCTATAGACCTAATTAGCTAAGTATAAAATGGACCTTGGAGCTCGATGGACTAAGCTCAAAGCGAGATAGGGTCAATCGCGTGGAAAAGGAAAGTTGTTGGGAATTGTTGAGAGGTAAGTTTCTGAAATTTAAGTATAGTTATGGAGATTGTTTTGGGTTTATATATCGTCTATATACCGTTAGAATCCATGGGTGAATCGCGTGAAAGCAAGAACATGAAATAGGCTTAAAACCCCTAGTTTGAAAAAAGGGTGGGAATTCAAGAGAAACGTGTAAAGCTATAATATCTCTCATCTAAACCAATTGTAGCGTGATTGTTGAACCTCGGAAAATACGTTTGGTAGCAATATAGCAGGAATTGAGGTATGTCTCTTTTCAAACATACTTTTCAACCTTTAAAAATGGTTTCTTTTGCTAGGTTTGTCTGTGTGAGTGACAAGCTTGCATTAAAACTTATGTGTATTATATTATATGTATATATCCGTGATTTCCCTATCAAGAGACGGTTGAAATTGAATTATAAAGCTTTGAACTTGGAACATGTTTTACCCCCTTATAAGGGATGACTTAACTTGATTTTGAAAGAGATGATCTTCAAACTGTTTTGCCCCTAGTATGGGATGATCGAATTGATTTCTAAAGTTATAATCTTTAAACATGATTTCCCTCTATTATTGGATGATTGAACTTGGTTTCTAAAGCTTGGGTCTTTAATGTGTTTTGCCTTATGAACGGGTTTTGGTGTGTTGAAAGTTGATTAATGATTGAACATGATTTCTTAACCAGTTTAATGACTTGATCTACCCTATCAAGGGGACGATGAACATAATTCATAATGAACAATTTGGATATCATGCTATGACTTGTGATTCGGCTTCCATGCCATGATTTGAGATTCGACTTCCAAGCCTTGACTTGTGATTCGGCTAATATGCCATGATTTTTGTTGTTTGTGTTTGGCCTAGCTACTCGGGAGGAAGGGTAGTCACTATGGATTCTAGTGGGGTTTGCCTAGCCATTTGGGAGGAAGAGTGGCCATCGAGGGTTGATAACTCCGGTGTGGTTCATGCCTAGTCATTCGGGATGTAGAGTGGCTATCGAGGGTCGATAGCCCTGGTGTGGTTCATGCCTAGCTATTCGGGAGGAAGGGCAGCCATCACGGGTTTCTAGCCGGTGTGGTCTTTGCATAGTTATTCGGGAGGAAGGGTAGCCATCGAGGGTTTGTAGCCTCGGTGTGGTCTTTGCCTAGCTATTCGGGAGAAAGGATAGCCATCGTGGGTTGATAGCCCCGATGTGGTGCTTCTATGCATTTTAGGGAACCTTAAGTGGTCGTCCCTTCGTTTTATTGATTTGGGCTTGTATTGGCATGTATTATGCTTTGGTTGCCTTTGAGTGACTTGTTGATCATCTTGAGTTCATGATTTCATGTTCTTAAATGAAAGACAAATATGGTAAATAGTAAACGAGTTGAACTTGATGTATTTCCTCGTTATTGATTTTTCACTGTTGATTTACTTTACTTTTATATTTCAAACTGTTTTTGGCAAAAAACTTAAGGTAACAGGAACAAATTAAGGATTCAAAGCGATTATTTATTCATCATTGACTTATACTGGAAGTTCATGAGATGTTATCATTTGTTTAGAACTGCTTCACAATACAATTTTTTTATTATACTTATTACTTATATATTTTGCTATTAACTATTGTCCCGGAGACATTAATTGAGTACCCACTACTTTGGCATACCATTATTGTTTTTGATAGTGTGTTAGGTAACGAAGAAGAGCAGGTTCGTGGTATGCGTGCAAAGTAGGAGAACTTGCTTCTTTTCGGACTTATTGGCGTGCCCACACCCTTGTTCGTGAGACACCCCATCTATCTAGTTTTATCATTTTAGTATCCGGGTTGCGTCTCGATGTTTTAGACTCTGTTTATGTTATCTTAAGAGCTCCATAGTTAGACGTTGTGTAGTGGGTAGACGCTAAAAGTCTCATACGACTTATTGAGATGTTTGCCACGTCTTATAACTGATTATTCATATTAGACTTCCGCTGATTTTTATGAGTATGCTTTAAATTAGCCATATATGATTTTTTAAATGAATATTAAAATATTATTAAAAGAGAATAGATGGTTATTGATTTTTTCCGAGGTGCTTCCGGTGTTGTTCATATCATGCTGATGGACTTTTCTTTTTTATTTTTTTGATTTTACTTTTATAAAAAAATTTAAAAGTTGATTTTTTTTTCTTACCCACACCCCCCAATTTTCTCTGTCATATTTTGCTTGTATAGAAGATGATTTTTTTCTTACCCCACCTCTTGGGTGGTGGGGTGGGTGGTCGGGGTGGTGGGGTTTTAGGGGGTGGGGGTGAGTATTTTTTGTAAAATATTTTCTACTAGGTAACTGAATATGAGAAAACAAATAAGAAATTCACTTATTTTTTCCGAATACATTATCCAGAAAAACATTTTACGTACAAAACATTTCCTCCGTAAGAAACACACGCTATATGAAACATAAATTTCAACAAGTCAATAGAAAACAATTTCCTCCATAACCAACATACTCTATATGAAACATAAATGTCAAAATAATAAAGGCCATAGAATAATTAAAAAAACTGTTTACATTCAAAATTATACGTTCCAAATTTTTTACTGTACCATTTTTTCTCTTTTTCATAATTTTTTTATTTTTATTTTTTATTTTTTGTTTTTCTTATATACTTAATTTAAATAAGTTGTTACGTGATTAATATGAATTGTTTCTACAAATTTATTTTAAATAAAATGTTAAAAGAATCATGATAAGATGTTTTATTACTAATAAACTTGATTTCTTTTATGAGAGTTAAATTTTATTATTCCCTCTGTTTCAATTTATGTGAACCTATTTCCTTTTTAGTCCGTGCCGAAATGAATGACCTCTTTCTTAATTTGGAAACAAATTTACTTTATGAAATAATTTACAGCCACACAAATATTTAAAACTTATTTTGAATCACAAGATTCAAAAGTCTTCACTTTTTTTTAAATATCATGCGTAATCAAATAAATTCACATAAATTGAAACAGAGGAAATATATATTCTTTTAGGACTGCCGAAGTGCAGTCAAATACACCGGTATCATTAGCCTACTTTCTAACATAACGAGAGAAAGAAGCATAGGAAGTTAGTAATACTTCCTATGTCCCGTATTTGTCCACTTAACCTTCATAAATAAAAGTGTACTTTTACAAACATTACTCTTATTTCTCTCCAATTAATTATACTCTAATCAATATTAGTTATTTAAAAAAATAATTAATGTTAAGGTTAAAATAGAAAAACTTTAATTAATTCTATCTTATTCTTGTAAATATATAAATATTTTGAACCAAATATTTTTAGTAATGTGCACAACTAATATGACACAGAGCGAGTACTGTATTTCCGTAAATATGATACTCAACAAAAAAGGAAAAGAACCTAACATTTTCTTAATTAACAAAGCAAATCCTATGTCAAAAATATGAGAGAGAGAGAGAGAGGGAGCGCTGTTTGGTCAAAGGGGGGCTGTTTTTGAGAAAATTTAGCGCGTACTGATACAGTTAATAGAAACATCTCTGGTAGTGGAAGAGAGATACACACGCACAAGCAAAGCATAACTACACACTAGCTATATTATTATCTGTAGAATCATTTACCTATTTCTTTTTTTAATCATTCCAAGATTTCTTGGCATTTTCCTTCTCTCGTCAACCCAATCTAACCGCTTCTCCCCTTTTCCAGTTATAGCTTATCAGATAAATATACCCTTTTTCTTTCTTCAAGTTTTAATTAAAGAAACACTTGCTAATTAATTAATCCCCTAGTTTTCTTCACTTGGGTTTCAAGAACCTGAGAAACTGATTGATTTTGAAAAGATTTTACCTTTTTTTTTGATAAATGGGTTGCTTCCCTTGCTTTGATTCAAGAGAAGAAGAAATCTTGAATACCCAAAAACATAAAGATGATCGCAAGGAAATGCCCTCAAATATATCCAGGTTATCTTCAGGTTAGTGTCTTAGATATCTCTAATTTATGATAGTAGATTGGCAATTAAAATTTTGTTTGATCTGGTTTGGGTTTTGGTTAATTTAGTTCACTTTTGTTTCAGCTCACTGTTTGATCCATGATTGATTTCTTATAGTATTTGTTGGAATTTTCTCTTTGAGATTCAGTTTACAAGGGCTCTATTTATATAAATTTGGTTATAAATAGACAGCGGATTATGGTCAGTAAGTTGATTATTAGGAAGGTCGATTTCTCAGATGGTCATTCAATTAATAGTTATTATCACAGAAAGTCACTTTCTTTACTGAAGAAAATTGGAATTGAGAAGAAAGGTGACTTTCTGAGACAATAACTATTAGTTGACTGTCCAATTGAGAAATCAACCATTAATGGGATGCTCTCTGCATTTGACAGCTGATTTGTTTGGTTTATATCTGGGTATAAGCTCATTTCTGTATGCAGAGTTACGAGTATTAATTTGGTAATGTATATGCTTGGATTGTAAAGTTTAAACTGTTTGTAGAATGGACATAATACATATTTTTTTTAGCTTGGGCAAGCTTAAGGAAGTATTTTTGTTTTTGGTGAGACTTGAACGCGGGGAGCAATGATTTGTTACAATGTTGAATTATGTGACTCCATTATCGATAAGTTTACTTTGTTAGAGAGAGAACAACTTTATTTATTTGTTTGGGCATGCAATGGTATCCGAGTTAATTGTTTGGGAAATATTGCACAAAAGGTGTAATTGGGCCGCTCCAGCCAAATGTCTTGTTACTTACTTCTGTGTATCTTCAAATGAGATAACATACTTTTTGCCGGTTTTATGGATCTCCATTGTTGTGTGATGATATATATCGAACAGGAGCAGACAGACTCAAAACAAGAAATGGTTCGAAGAGAGAGTCTTTGGGGGTAAAGGATGCACCGGCTGTTCAAATTGCAGCACAAACATTCACTTTTCGTGAGCTTGCAGCTGCTACAGATAACTTCAGGCCAGAATCTTTCATAGGTGAAGGAGGGTTTGGTTGTGTATATAAAGGGCGACTTCCTAGTGGTCAGGTAATTTCTGTTATTGTGTCTGTTTGCTAGAAGATATGTTCAAATAGTTTTAGAGATATTCCAAGTTCTCTGAGATGTCTATAAAATTAGGTCACTCCCCATTGTCTCATCATTGCCCCTGGTTCAATCCTTTTTCTTTCCTTCTCCTGGTGCTTGTATTGGAGGGTTGAAACTAGGTCGGGAGAACAGTGTGGGATATGCAAATCTGTTAGAACCTCGTAGATATTCTAGAATATGTACACTTAGTTAGCTATTTAAACCTCGATGGCTTGAGGGAATAATCAAGTTGAATTTTCTTTCAAATTCTCTTCTTTCTCAGATGGTATCAGAGCATTTAATGAGAAAATAATTATCTAGAAGAGAAAACCAATTACCAAGCACTATTCCGGCAACTACCACCATTGTTTCGAGGTGTCCTCACTCCCCAGGGGGTACTGGGCATATACTAGCACCACCAACAGGATCGGAACCCTCGTGTGACCCTAGCCTATAAATTTTGCTGCAGTAGGGTCCCTCACGGGCCTCTAACAGATTCAGATTTTCAGCGTCACACCCCCCACGCACCTTCGTGCGCGGAGTTTTTCGGCAGGTTTCTTTCTTCAGCGGGCTCGCCTCTTCATTGCGAGACCGCCCATCCAAGTTATGCTGAATTTTGACCACTTTTGATCAGGCTGGCGAAGTTTTCTCTACTGGCAAGCTCCGTCTATTCTGGACTAGTTTCAATACTTGGGATTATTATTATTCATTTTTATTTTTTGTTTTGCTTGATCTGGTTTGGCTTTTGCTTGCGGTTATTTGCTAGTTTATTTGTTAGGAGCTCGGTTGCAACAAAATGGGATCCAATACATTGAATAGTCGAATGGTTTCTCTATCGGATTATATTGAGTTCCTTCAGTACTAAGCAAGTAAACATACATCCTCCGAGACAGGCTCAATCATGCAGACAGGTAGTAGTGTGACAAGTGTCTCTCAGTCATCTTCTTCGGTAGTTGGTTCATTGATTCAGGAGTGTCTGATCATATTTCTTGTAATAAATCTATTTTCACTACTATGTCTTGCTCTCAATATCTTTCAACAATCACAATGTCAATGGGTTTCAAACCATGGCAACTGAGATAGGTCAAGCTTGTTCGCCTTCTTCCTTACCTTTTGAATTTAGTTCTTTATATTCTTGATAGTCCTTTTAATCTTATAATAAATAGTCGCTTAGCCAAATCATTTAACTGCTCTGTGTTATTTTTCGATGATACTACTTTTTTTACAGTAACACAGTATAGGACGGATCATTGGCACCGGGCGTGAATCACATGCACTTTATTACCTTATGCTTCCAAAATCACTCACATGTCCTCCTTCAACAGCCTGTCCCGTTACTTATTCACTCGATTTATTACATTGATGGTTGGGACATCCCAGTTTATCAAAACTTCAGAAAAAGGTACTTGGTTTGTCTCAGGTATTAGCTCTAGTGTGTGAGTCATGTCACCTCGGTAAGCATACTCGCTCCGATTTCCCTCAATGACATAATAATCGAGGAGAGTCGCCTTTCACTTCAGTTCATTAAGATATTTGGGGTCCTAGTCGGGTCATTCCTCCCTTGAGATTCTGTTACTTTGTCAGTTTTATTGATGATTATTCTAGGCGCTCGAACTAGACTGCATCTCGATTTACACATGGATAATATGCTTCCCCTTTCTTTGGTTCCAAACTCGGTCACGACTCAGACCTCGGTAAATTTGATCTTCATTGGCCTTGCTGTCCGCAAATCGATTACTGTCTTTTGAAGGTGAAGCCTGTTTGTACTTGGATATTCTTGATGAAAAGTCGATCTGATTATTTTCTATTTTTCAGACTCTCCATGCTGAAATCCAAAACCAATTTGGGGTTACTATCCGCACATTTCGTAGTGTAATGCCCAAAGTATTTATCTTCCCCATTTCAGCAGTTCATAATCTCTCATCGGATCATTTATCAAACATCTTGCCCTTACACGTCCCAACAGAATAGGGAAGCTAAAAGGAAGAATACGCAACTGCTCAGACCCTACTCATTCAATCTTATGTTTCGTTGCGGTTTTGTGGGGATACAGTTCTCACATCCTGTTATCTTATTAATTGTATGCCATCCTCAACTATCCAGAGTCAAGTTCCATACTCTATTTTGTTTCCCCACTCGCCTCTGTTCTCTCTTCCACCTCATGCCTTTAGGAGCACGTGTTTTGTCCATAACCTTACTCCAGGAAAGATAAGTTAGCTCCCCGTGCTCTTAAATGTGTATTTCTAGGTTACTTGAGGGCTCAGAAGTGATATCGATGTTATTTACTTGACCTCCAATGGTGCCTATGTATGCTGATGTTACCTTCTTTGAAACCCATCCATACTTCACAAATCTAGGTGATCACTTAAGACATTTTTGAGGTCTTACCAGTTCTATCTTTTGGAGATTCAGTCACTTCTCCTTCATCTTTCTCTACAACTCCAGTTTCATCACCTACAGCTTTAGCTCCATCACCTACAACTCCAGTTCCTTCACCCACAGCTCTAGCTCAACCTTCTACAACCCCATTTTTCTTGTTTGAGTTATCATCATTTGTGATCACCCTAGTGTGCCTTTGTGTCATCTTTGTCCTCTATTTCTATCTCTAAGTCCACAGCTGAAGCTCATCTCATCTTTGATGGCGACCGACTTTGATCAAAGCGATGTCTACTTTACATACTAGGTACCTGAGAGCTTGTTCCTCTGCCTCCAGGTAAATCTACCCTTCGTTGTCGGTGGTTGTATGCCGTCAAAGTTAGTGTAGATGGTCAAATTGATCAACTTAACCCCCTTGTTGCAAAAGGTTATACTCAAATATTTGAGCTCAGTTACAGTGATACTTTCTCCTCTGTGGCTAAAATAACATCTGCCCTTCGTTATCTATCCATGGCATATGTTCGCCATTGACCTCATTATCAATTGGACATTAAGAATGGAGAATAATGCTTTTCTCCATGGTGATCTTGAGGAAGAAGTATATATAGAGCAACCACCTGGTTTAGTTGCTCAGGGGGAGTCAACTGGTCTTGTATGTCGATTGCCTCGGTCCCTATATGGTTTAAAACAATCTTCTCTAGCATGGTTTGGTAAGTTTAGCACGGTCATTCAGAAGTTTGGTATGACTCGTTGTGAGGCTGATCATTCTGTTTTCTATCGACACACTGCTCATAAGCGGTGCATTTATTTGGTCATTTATGTTGATGATATAGTCATTATGGGCAATGAAGAATATGGTTGTCATGACCCAAATCTAACATTAGGCCGTGACAGAGCACTCAACAAGTCACTACCCTCGCCAGGCGAACCCTCTAAGCTAACAAGTAAACGACTAAACATTAAAGTAACAATACCAACATGGTCTCATAATATAAATGCAGAAGTAGAACAGAGACACGTCCAAACACCAAGCCTGTAATATTCGAATACACTACAAGTCATGAAGTGACTCTAGTATACTGATACAACTGTCTGGGCTTAGCTTGAATACATAAACATAATAAAGATCGAACTGGAATGGCCTCCACGAAACTGGTGGTGGTTTCCCTCAGCTGAACAAGACCGAAACAATCTGGAAATCAGGATCAACTATTAGATCACCCTTAGTAGGTCCTGAAAAACACGAATCAACTATTGGATCACCCTTAATAGGTCCTGCAACAAAATGTCAAGTGTGAGTCGAAAGACCCAACAAGTTCATTGACTCGCCCTCTCAGCTTATCCCTGGGACAAAGTCTTTTTAGAAAAACCATAGTGCATACTGCATATAAGAAGCTTAAAACAATAGAATCGAATACAGTTGAGCACTAATCAAAGTATCAAATCAGATACATGTAATAATCTTCAATAACTGAACATATGCTGCTACTGCTTAGCACAATTTTCTCACAAGACATGGAATAACTGATCCACATGTCATACCCCGTCTTCCAGAGGCAATCCATGGATTACACATCTTGCCCCGTACTACCTCAATAATGAAAAGCTACTAACTTGCCAAGGGTCACGTTGTGCCCAAGCCCTGTGATGCTATTTGAGTGATAAACGAAGCTAAACAACTAATAGCAATAACAATCATAACATAAAGCTATTGAAAGGATCAAAACAATGTAAACACACAACTGGAACCTCGCGGTCTATGCTTGATACTAAATCTGACTAATATAGCTCGTGCTTGCCCTGCACATGACTAGATAGCTTAAATGCATACAAGCAAACACATAAACATGCTTTTGATGAAAAACAAGTAATGTAAGAGTTAAAGTCTCACTTCCCTTGTTAAAATTGAGCCTTTACTTCTCTTGAAATGCTCAACTGCTCAAACAAACTCCAATAACCTTTATCTTTTCAAAATCATGAATTAATGGGCTCAAATTAGTCTAGGAGAATCATTTCCTAAAATTTAGGCAAGGTCCAAGTCAAAGTCAACCCTGGGCCCACATAGTCAAACCCCAAAATGAAAGTCAAAACCGGATGACCCATCATTCCACGAGTCCAAATCTATATTTAGATTTCTATTCTAAGTCCATTTGGATGTTCAAAATTAGATCTAGGCTATTCTAGGTCACAATTCAACATTCTCAATTTTCACCTTTGATTCCACCTTCAAATGATAGATCTTTGGTTCGATTCATGGTATAAACTCAAATTAGAATTGGAATCACTTGCCTCAAGGTTATGGATGAAATCCTCGCTTTGAAAGGTGTTCGTTCTACTCGTTACCCTCATCCTATCTACGCTGTTTTGATCTATAATCATTTGTGACCATTCGTTCTGCCTTGTTAGCATCACTAGTATCTGTTTCTATTCCTAAGACTATAGATGAAGCTCTTTCTCACCCAAGCTGGCATAAGCTATGAATGAGGAGATCCCTGCCTTGCACTTCAGGGAGCTCGTTCCTCTACCTCCAGGTTGGTCTATAGTTGGTTGTCGTTGGGTATATACAGTGAAGGTTGGCCCCAGTGGACAATTGATCGCCTAAAGGCACGACTAGTCTTCCGGGGTTATACACAAATTTTTGGTCTTACGTTGATACCTTCTTTCTTGTGGCTAAGCTTGCTTCAGTCCACTCTTTTTATCTATGACTGTTGCTTGCTATTGGCCTATCTACTAGTTGAATATTAAAAATGCTTTCTTCATGGGGATCTCAAAGATGAGGTAGGTATATATGGAATAACCACCAGATTTTGTTGCTCAGGGAAAGTTTAGTAACATGGTTTGCACACTACGATGAGCACTTTATGTCTTGAAGCACTCTCCTCGAGCATGGGTCAAAAAATTTAGCACGATTATTTAGGGATTTGGCATGGTTCGGAGTGAAGTTGATCATTTTGTGTTTTAGCGTCACTCTGCGCCATGTTTGTGCATATACTTGGTGGTTTATGTTGATGACTATCATCAGGTAATGATGATGAGGGAATTACCAAGTTGAAACATCACCTTTTGTCAGCACTGCCAGACTAAGGATCTTTGTCCATTGGAGTACTAAATCAGGAATGTGATTTGTAGAGGAAGTATGCACTTGATATTCTCGAGGAGACTGGGATGATAGGTGGTAGGCCTATCGATACTTCAGTAGATCCAAATGTTAAGCTCCTACCAGGTCTGGGGAGTCTCTTAGTGATCTTGGAATATATAGGAGGCTGGTAGGAGAATTGAATTATCTCACTGTGGCTCGACCTGATATTGCCTTCCCGGTTAGTGTTGGAAGTCAGTTCTTGGAGCCTCCTTGTGACAGTCATTGGAATGTTGTTATTTACATTCTTCGATACATAAAATCTGTTCCAGGAATAGAACTACTTTACGAAGACTAAGGATATGAGAAAATTGTTGGATATAGATGTTCAGACTGGGCGGGATCGCCCTCTGACAGACTATCCACTTTCGGATACTGTGTTCTAGTTGGGTGAAATTTGGTCTGTTGAAAAAGTAAGAAACAAAATGTGGTTTCTAGATTGAGTGCAAACAAAATATCGGGCTATGGCAGTGGAGACATGTGAACTCATATGGATCAAGCAACTATTGAAGAAATAGAAATTGGAGAAATTAATGGAACTTGTGGCTGTGGGCGATAATGGGGCTGCACTTCACAGTGCATCGAATCCAGTGGGACTAAACACATAGAGATTGGTTGTCATTTTGTCAGAGAGAATGGTGGTCATCGTCACAAGGTTCGTGCGGTCAAATGATCAGCTTGCAGACGTATTTACCAAGTCTCTAGCCGGTCCCAGAGCAAGTTATATATTTAGCAAGCTTGGTACATACAGTTTGTACACCAGTTTAGGCGGAGTGTTTGAATCCTTGTGAATATTCCAGAATATATGTAAATATAGTAGGTAGCTTAATTTAATCCTATTGTAATTAGGTATTGACTTCCTTTTCCTTTTAGGACATGTAAATATAGTTATTTAAACCCTAGTAGCTTGAGGGAAAAAAGTATACTAGCTTGAGGACATGTAAATATTGTAATTAGGTATTGACTTCCTCTTATTTTCTCTTCCGCGTCACACACAAGTATACTAGTTCTCGTGATAGGCTATACATAAAGAGGTAAATAGATTTATGAAACAAAGAGAGATAGTTAAAATGCACAAACAGTAGGGGATTTGCCTTCTGGGTCGAGGTCGTCACACGGGGCTTGCCTAGTGCGGGTTATCTCTTCTGTTTGGTTTTCGGGCTATTGCACGGGAGCGGGGTTTACCCTGTGCGCACTCGAAGGGTAGCAGCTGTGGTTCCCTTGTCATCTAAAAAAAAATAAAAATGCACAAGCACATGATTGAGCAAACGATTCACCATGCTTGTTGTACTTAAAAATGACTGAGCAGAGCCACATTTTCCCACAGTGGGGGTGAAAATTGGGTTTAATTTGGTTTCTTCTATGCTGAAATGATTTGTTATATATCTAAATTGATATTTCCCATAGAACTACAGTGGGAAATGTCATAAACTAGTCAATCATATTGCATTGATCACATTTACCTTCAAACTTTTTTAAAATTAAGAATCATAAATGGCATTCGCTAAGACCTATAGAAAGGAAGGAACAAAAAAGAAGAGAGGTTTCATAGAGAAGGATGAGAAATAAGGTTGATCACTTTGTCTTACATAGAGTTCTAATTGTTTTTAAAGATTATAGAGCCGGTGAAATTTGTTTTGCTTTCTTTTCTCGTCCAACGTTGTTCTTGTCCCTTGTTTGTTAATATTTTTTTTTTTGTGAAACTGGTACTGTTAAATCCCTTGTTGGTTAATCTATGTCTAGTATATTATCATGTTATAAGATTTTTACATATTACTTTGCATATTTGTTGTAAACTGAGAGGTAGAGAAGGGAGGAACCGCTAAAAACAAAAAGGGACACCCCCATCCCCCCAAAAAAGAAAAGAAAAGAAAAAGTCATAGACAAGCATGATAAAATATTTAGTTGGAATACACTCTTCAGTTTCAACTAGTATGTAGAACTAAAATCCAAGAATGAATTTCATCAACTTTGGGCTTCTATTATGGTTGAAGAAGGATCCAATGTGTTTGAATTAAGAAAGCTGAGTAATAGTAAATTTGCGACAGAAATTTTCCTGTCTGATGTTGCATCCCTTTTTGGTAGGCAAGGTGTTATGATAAACTTGCATATCCTATCAAGTTTCATTAAATTAATTCTATGCAGGAACTCGGCAAAGCAATTCTGAATTACAGAAATAATTGTAGCTAATGTGTACTCAGCATAATATCTTGTTTCTATACCATGTTATTTCCGACGTTTGTCAATAGTTGTTTGGAATAGAACTTTACGAGTGCATTGAAAAGATGTATAATTTCATTTTGACTCTATGGAGCAAAAATGTGAGAACTGTTATCCCTGTGCCTAGAGGACCGAACTTAAATTTGACAGCCTCTTATCTTTAGATAGATTGTGTTAAACAGAAGTTTGGCTTCACATTATGTTCTTCTGCTACTAAATATATAAATCTGTGAACTTTTACCCTCAGTTTACGCGTACTGATGAATGCAGACTTCACTGTCTCAGGTTGTTGCTGTTAAGCAATTGGATAGGAATGGGCTTCAGGGTAACAGAGAATTTTTAGTGGAGGTTCTTATGCTTAGCCTTCTTAATAATCCTAACTTGGTGAAATTAGTTGGTTACTGTGCTGATGGAGACCAGAGGCTTCTTGTCTACGAGTTCATGGCCATGGGATCATTGGAGGATCACCTTCATGGTACCTTACATTGTTTTCCCCTCTATTTATCTGTGTTATCTTGATCTCCTTTTATCCTGCAAGTGGCTTCTTTCCTCATGAACTGTAGAAAGATGTCGTATATGTATTTAGATGGTTATTACTTTGGTAATTACCTATGTTCATCTCAAATGATTGCATCTGTGTGTCAAGGATCCAACTACAAATTTATGTTCAAATCAAAGGTGTTAGTGTTTGAGCAATGCATTAACCACACAGCTTAATTTTTGTCTCTTTTTTTTTTTTTTTGGGATTGGTCATCTTTGTTATGATGAAAAATTGGTGAGACCCCCTTCATCTCATATTATATGACGGTATTTGACTAAAAACCAAGTTTAAGATAATAACTTGACTTATGTATAGTGTAGTGGAAGAATATGTCAAGACAATAGTTGAATAGTTTGTTCGATAGTGAAAATATCACAGTAAATATTTAGGAAATTACTTGAACTCTTGAAAGTTTGAAAGTTGTATGGAATAATAATATGAATACAATGATCTTAAATATTTTCTGTTAAGTCCCAAAGTCAAAGAATGTTATATAAATTGGAATAGTTGGAGTGTATTCAGCAAAAGGAATGATACTTTAATACTATGTATGCACGATTTTAAAGTAGGAAATATGTAAGATTACTGCCATCTTCAGTTTAAATCATAAGCTAGAATGAGGACGCAAGAGCAGTAGCGTGAGAGTTGAGAGCAAGGTAGATCATAGACAAGAAGAGTGAACAACAACTATTTCATTTACAGGAAAAAGATAGACGATCCAAAAGTCATGAAGGATCTCCATTGTCTCCTTCTCTAAATTAGAAAATGAATTCATTGTATATCTGTACTGTAAAAGATTTCAACGTGGTCTTGTCTTCTTCCTTCAGAGAGTCAGTGTTATTGTGTACTAATATCTGAACAAGTTAAAATGATTCAAGGACTAATTTAGTACCCACGACCCAATGCCATGAATATAGAACACCAGCAACCTGCCATTTTCTTCTTGACAAGAAAGCAACAATTTTCATCATAGAAGGGACATCCTTAACAAATGTTGCGCGGAAAACTTTCTTCTCTCGGTATTACTTTCTGAAAAACATCAGTGACAACTTGCGAACTGTTCCATCAAGTATGACAAGAACAAAAAAGAAAAAAGAAAAGAAAGAATAAATAAAAAATGCAAAAACTATATAATTAAGTGTAATTAGTTGATAAGATCCAATTGAAAGATGACATGCGTCATAGTTAAATCCATTTTTAACCTAGTTTTCCCTTTTCACGCGCGTCTAAGAAGGTGATAACACTTTTTTGGGTACATCAATTTTAAGGGGGGGAGGGGAGAGGAGGGTAATAATTCCACATTAAGAAACAATAGTAGGGGGGTATGAGGTCGTCCATTAAGTTAGAATATATAACGGACTAAGAACTTCCCAAGATGCACAGGAGCATCAAAAATTAAAATGGTTTCATTACATCAAAAGAGTTGTCAATTTTAATAATCTATGTGATTCGAATGTCATAAGCCGTATCCATTATTCTATAATAAAAATCCCATGGATCAGCAAAGGCTTGTTTGGGACTGTTACTAGATTGATTGCAATCTTCCTATTTGGCTAAGGAATGAATGTTGGACCCTACAATTCAATTAATGATTGGGTCGGCTGGTGGTGCTTGCGGTTCGTCCTATTTCATCGTGGATGGAAAATATCGGATAGGAAGCACAAAGAAACTGGCCAACTTTTCAAGCCAACAAGAAATTTTAGCTACTTTTTAGAAAAATATTACAAAATGCCAAAAAAAAAAAAATGCTGTTGGAACGATTTAAACTCGCATTTTTTGTTTGTGAATAGACCCTACAACTTTTTTCTATGTATTGATGCACCCATTAATAATTTGTATCAAGGAATCCGTATTATAGATCTATATTTAAAAATGACACGAGCGCGCACACACAAAACTACAACTTCATCTCAATCCCAAACTAGTTAGTTCGGCTATATGATTCCTGTCCTTCCCACCTCATTTGGACCCGTTTTATTTCCATTCTCAATATAAAGGTGCTCTATACTTTTACCTGGTGACTTTGATATGCTACAACATATTCCCACTGTGATAAATGAGGAGCAAAATCAGCAACTAGTACAAATACCTACTGAGGTGA
Source organism: Lycium barbarum (assembly GCF_019175385.1). Taxonomy (NCBI): domain Eukaryota; kingdom Viridiplantae; phylum Streptophyta; class Magnoliopsida; order Solanales; family Solanaceae; genus Lycium; species Lycium barbarum. Next base: position 76,268,340 of record NC_083346.1, read on the forward strand.
AATCCAAGTATGCAGTTTTTGGACTCAATGGTGAAAGCTCTAGTGGTGCAGATGGTTTCGCAGGACTGTTTTACCAGTCTAGTTGGGAGATTGTGAAAGAGGATATTATGACTATGGTTAGAAGTTTCTTTGCTGGACAGGAGCTACCTAAGTTTGTCACACACAAAAACTTGATGTTACTGCCAAAGAAGGAACAGGTGAATACTATTTCAGACTTAGGCCAATTAGTCTTAGCAAAATCATAAGCAAAATCTTGTCCAGGGTGCTTCATAACAGGCTGGTAAGAATTCTGGCCCTATTGATCTCTAATAACATATTTTGGAGTTTCTGATTGACACTGGCGCAAAGTCTGTCGGAAATATACACCATTGGAATTCAAGCGGAAAAATGCACATTTTTAAAAATGTTTATTTCAATTGCAAGCAGTCAACTTCATTGTTATGAGTTGCTACCTATGTCATTCCTTATCTCATAAATAGTATTCTGATCTGGAACTCTACTTTCTTGGCCAAATATTTTATGTTTATCTCATAAAAGTGATGTACTCTAGAAATTTTTGTGGCTTACTGCATACATACTTTTAGTCATGGGTATGTGAATAATTGTTGTGCAGATCTCCCTCCCGATAAAGAACCTTTAGATTGGAACACAAGAATGAAGATAGCAGCTGGTGCAGCAAAAGGTTTGGAGTACCTTCATGATAAGACAAACCCTCCTGTTATTTATCGGGACTTCAAGTCATCCAACATTTTGTTAGACGAGAGTTATTTCCCAAAGCTTTCTGATTTTGGGCTAGCGAAGCTCGGTCCTACTGGAGACAAGTCACATGTTTCCACAAGGGTCATGGGAACTTATGGTTATTGTGCTCCTGAGTATGCTATGACTGGTCAATTGACGGTTAAATCTGATGTTTATAGTTTTGGTGTTGTGTTCTTGGAACTTATCACTGGACGCAAGGCTATTGACAGCAGCCTACCTCATGGACAGCAAAATCTTGTTGCTTGGGTAATTTTATTAATGTCTTTCTTAAGTTTAGTATGCTTTGAATTCTGTTACGCCTGATCATGACTCTAGTGTGAAAAAAGCATGGTTAGTTGTGAACTTGCACAACTGATATGTTCTTTGCGTTATGCAGGCTAGACCACTATTTAATGACCGTCGCAAGTTCGCAAAGTTGGCAGATCCACGGCTGCAAGGACAATTCCCAATGAGAGGTCTCTACCAGGCACTAGCTGTGGCATCCATGTGTATCCAAGAGCAGGCTGCTGCTCGTCCTCCTATAGGGGATGTGGTAAACGCCATTTCATATCTAGTAAACCAGCCATATGATCCTAGTACAGTTCCTGGACAAAGGGCGGATAATGATGATATGAAAAATAAAGATGAGAGAGATGGAAGGATATCTAGGAATGATGATGGGGCAGGGGGAAGTTCTGGACGGAAATGGGACTCCGAAGGAGGATCTGAGAGGGACGACTCTCCGAAGGAAACAACAGGGATGTTAAACAAGGATTTGGATAGAGAGAGAGCAGTCGCGGAGGCTAAAATGTGGGGTGAAAATTTGAGAGAAAAGAGAAGACAAAGTGGTGAAGACAGTGCCAACGGCACTAATGGATAGTTGCCATAATAGAGCTCTCAGGTACCATTTTCCTTTCTAAATCCCTGCTGGGATTGTTGGTTACTTAAAGACGCCTTGATCGGAGCTTCTAATCGGTTCCTACTTAAATGGCTGTATAAAATTGGAAGTCTCAATTTTTCAACCATCTCAGTAAGAAGGTGTGAAAGTTACCTTTTTTCTTTCTCTGGAAATGACTTGTATTTTTATTTTTCGACATTTTTCCAGCCTTTTTTCTGAAACATGTAGAGGACATATAGGAGGAGCTCAGGGAGAGAGCGTATTTCAAAACTTTGAGTAAAGATATCTCAGTTGAAACGTGTGCCTGTTGGCTCCATATTTGTTGGATATATACCACAAAGGGGGAAAAAAGAAGAAGAAGAAGCATAGTCTGCTGACTGTAATCTTTGTATCTAACATGTTACAGACTATAATATTTATGTTCAACGAAATAGGAAAAATTCTGTACACTTCAGTTTGTGGCGGTGAAGTCTGAATTGCTCAAACATATTCACTATCATATGCCAGCGAGTGCTGTATTGGATCTTTTGGACTTCTCAATTCGTCCGTGTAGGTTGCTGAACTTTGCTAATCTATTTTGTTTTTCCTTGAAAAGAACAAGTGTTATCATAAACAGGTGCAATTGTCCGCGCTCCACACGGTAATAAAAAATATCAATAATTTTAAAAATAATAATTTATTAATTTAATTTAGATAAAATAGATAAATTTAATTTATATTTATTGATTAAATCACAGAGATAATGTTTTGATCGGAATTAATTAGAGTTAACTGTATTTTCCATCACCAGATTTTCTTCTAAAATAAAAAGACAACTAACTTTACAATTCAAATAAAAGAAACACAAATAACAATAAAGGAAACAAAACAACCGTTGTAAACCCGAGCTCAGAATAACAATATAAAGAATATAAGATAACTTTCTTCTTTCTTTCAAGTATGTAGTATATATCATACCCCTATTTATACTACTACATAGAGGATGGTTACAAGATTGCCTTGAACATGGCATTAACCCCTTGAGAAGGTGGGGAAGAATATGGGGTTGTGGGAGATGAATGAGAAAGTAGTGAACGTGTGGGTGGGTATAACTACACATGATGATGGAATAACACCTAGAAATTATGGATATCCACACTATTGTCATATTTAAAACACTTCCCCTTGGATGTTCGATAATGTGCCTCGTTAAAACCTTACTTAAAAAAAAAAAAAACATGTGGGAAAAAATTCTAGTGAAGGAAAAAGAATATACATATTTTGTAATACGCATTATTTGTTGCCTTGTTAAAACTTTGTCAGGAAAATTAGTGGGACAAAACCTCGAGTAAGGAAAAAAAATGCAACACGTATTTTAGTCCCCCTGATAAAAACATAATTTGATATTCAGAAGACGACGTTTTCAGATCTTGTATATCAACTCCTCAAATGTTGAAGTTGACAATGTCTTAGTTAACAAATCTGCTAAATTGTCATATGAATTTCTTGAATATCTTGTGTGAAAATAACTTTCCAAATGTAATTCCTTCTATTCCACTTTTGATGTATCAATTGCTGTACATGATGCCTTCCAACCTTATATACCAGCTTTCCAGTGTTGATATTGGTAATGTCTTTGTGGTCAGAGCAATTCATAATGATGTTGCATCTTTGAGATCATCCCGATAAATTATTTGCTTGCTTCAGGATCATTGTTATCTTTGCATGATTTGCATAAATAGCAAATAAAACTGCCTAGTAGAACAACCTAATTATGGCAGCACCCCATATGCAAACAAATAATTTGCGTGAGGTCGAGTGTTATGTAGATCAAATAATCTTTCTGCATTTGCATAACCAACAATCTCTGGACAATATTGGTTAGAAATAATTAATCCATACTAATATTTACTTTCATTTAAGTATCTCCATGTAAAAGTGGAATTATACATTGCCTGCGCGTAAATAAAAACATTATCTCATGGATAGTAATAGCAGAATACATAAGTGCACCAATTGCACAAATACATGATACTTATTGACCATTTTCATGAGATCGAAATTGGTCTTTCTTATTGGGGGTACTCAATGAAATCACTTTAAAACCTTTTAAATCCTTCAAGGATTTTCATTTAAACTTCATTGTCTAGCTAGACATGACAACAACTCATTATACGCGTTTAATTTTTTTTCATGTATTGCCGGACTGCTAAACAACTTCATGGCATCCACCACATGAGAATACATCTCCATACAGTAATGTCAGGATTTTTGCGAAAGACTTTTATGCCACAAGTCGTACTTTATATCTTACGACTTCATTTTTTATTTTATTTTTCGTACAATAAAGCATTTGTACCCTAGTGACATTATGCATATCACTTTTCAAATGAAATAAAATATACTTGAATTGCGTATCTTTATTTGGCCAATCATTTAGCGGTCCACACTTTTTGACAGATTAAATTCATGATCCTCATCACCATTTATAATGTTGAGCGTTACATTATATCAAAGATACCGTCGATGGTCATTTGACATCGGCTCCAATGCGACATAACTTGTCGAGATCTCTTATTTTTCATCATTTTAGGTGCCTGAACCTTTCCCAAGATTTTATGAAGTATGATGACCATCTTGACCATTTGCTCCTCTCCTTCTTCAAGGAATTTTATGTTTGGAGCCGATTGGTCTATCGCCACAGATTTTGTCCTTAAAGAACTTTAATTCTAACTGGAACATTTGCAGCTGGAACATAATATTCACTTTTGGGTCAGCAAATGCATCTGGCCAGTTAACTTGAATTATCTTTTCAACGAGGACCATACCAGTGATAATTCATTATATATACCTTATTTTTCAGCTTCTTATCATCCCTCCCCCTAATGTTAGAAAATATGGCATTTACCCCATCCTTATTTGGGGACCATCTTTGTGCACTGTGGTGGATCAACTGAATTATACACTGCACATTAAAATTTCGAGATGAGAATTATTGGTTCCCGACCTAAATCAATTATGATAGGGGAACTTTGTTGGCTTGATGCGTTAAGTGCTGCTGCATATTAAATAACACATTTCATACCAAATTCCTTTTTACAGGAGTTTTATTCTCTTAACCAATTGTTTAGCTATAATTGAAGGTATACAGTTTCTGCTAAATCAACTTGGACATAAACCATCATTATCAACATAATTTCATAGTTTGGAACCGTGCTCATAATGTAACAATTTGAGCAAACAACCTTGCAAAAACCAAATTGCAAGTTGATAGCAAACGACATATGTGACCATAATATAGGTGCATTTATTAAAATCAACTAATAGTAAACCGGTCCACATGCAGGTGACATATATATAACAATGTTCTCTGATACCAAAGTGATAGGGGGGGGTGGGTGGGTGGGTTATGTTTTTTGTTTCAATAATTTTTTTTTTCAATCAAATATAAATATGGCTAGCAATATTGAGTGGTTTTTTTTTGCAAATGTTTTAAACAATCCTACTCGGTACTCCCTCACCCCTTGATTCCTCTTATCATGTAGGTGTATTTCTTATTTTCTGCCTATTCTCCCAATTTTTTCATTTTTTTTAAACTCTGTTCAGTTATGAATCTTATTACACTGTTCATCTCTTTTTCTTAATCTTAGTTCTTAATATCCCTCTTCTTTAACCACACCCCAGTCACCACGACCAACATCGTCCCTTATCATTTGGATATTAAAACGACATTTCAAACACCTAGGAATTTACAGATTAATCCATCGAGTATATTAAGAAATTAAGAGAATAACCATATACTAAGAGTAATAGATTCATAATAACAAGTAAGTAATTACTCAAACATTATCAACATAATATTTTAATTAAACCTGGAATAATTTACATAGTAGGGAGATTAGTAGAAATAATTTACATAGTAGGGAGATTAGTACAGAAAACATAGATAAAAACTTACATGATTTGAAGATGGAGAGAGGTTTCCCTTTCGGGGAACCCGAAAACTATTTCACACTAAGAGAAAATTACTTGAAGGCTTAATACTATTTTACAAGGAAGTTATATTACAAAGGTGTTGCTAGAAAAAGGAGTTGGGGCATTTTGAAAGGGAAGGGGAATATGGAGAGGTTTTTGAGAGAAGTGTCAGATGTTCTCTTTTTCTCGATGATTTGCTTCTCCACAAACGCTGCTATTTATAGGAGTCTGGCGGACATCAACTCCGGACTTCAAATTTGTGAAGAATCTTTTGAGTTCAGCCGGGTGCTCTTGGGGCCCCATCGTCACGTGAAACTTTTCAAAAGATACTTTATAATTTTGTCCGTTTGCTGAGCTGTCCCATTACTTTATTAAAGCTACTTTAATAAAGTCTGGTCTTCTTTTTCTGAGACGTCCTTGTCAGATTTCCACCAAAAGTCTTACTTTTCTAATGTCATTGTCTAGTCTTCTTTTTTCTCTCTGAAAGATGATGCCAGTAAAGTCTTCAAATGCCATTGTCTTTGGCTTCTTTTTCCTTTAATTTTCCTTTCTGAAATGTCTTTCTATCTTTGTTCTCTGTATCACCTTTTTTATTTTGTCTTCTTGCTAACCAATGTCTTCGTCTGTCTCTTTTTACTTAGGTTCTATTATTTTTCTCCATTAACTGATCTAAGTGTCTAGATTGTGTAGAGCAATTGAATCAAAACTCATGCCTGAGTCTACATCATTTGGATCTTGAGAGTCTTGAAATGCACTGTCCTGGAAATTAATATCATCTCCTTCGAAATCTGAACTATGGACTGGTGACATCCCTTGACTTGGAGATAATTCTGGACTAGGATTTTTAACTATATTTTTATCTTGTTCTTTTGTCTGGAATTTTTTTTCTAGTGTCTCTTTTACTATATTTTCTATTTTTTCATTCTTTTTCTTTTTTGCAAGTGTACTTTTCTTTGTAGAAGTTGCTCCTTGCGTAAGTGTCTTTGGTAGTCTCCGTCTTGGTTGGAGAGATGAACATCCCTCATCTTCACTTTTTGGTAAGTGATAGCCGTCAACGGATTTGATGAGTTTTTACCGGCTACCGTTTGAACCGGACTAGCTGTATCCTTTCTCGATACGGTGGGTCTGACTGCATTCATTGGGGAATGCACACCCGTCTCATCCATTTTTATTGGAGATGGAGAACTCTGTGATTGCACTAACTCGAACTTAATTGCTTGTAGCCTTTGTTCTAATATCTTCACTTGATTCAAGAGTTTCATTTTTTCTTGAACCAATGTCTCTTTCTGCCGGTTTAATCTCTTAACCACTTCAGCCATAGTAGAATAGTGATCACAAAAAATTATCTTGTATATGTCTTTTTGTACGTTGTACTGAGGGATTTAAAAAGAGGTTTTCTTATGTCTTTAATAGAGTCTACAACTTCTAGCCAAGTTTGAAAAATACCATTAGTTTTACCATGCACTACAACATAAAATTTAAATTTTTTCTCTAAATTTTGATCTGTAAAATACTGACAAAGAGAGTTTATAGTAGCTACAAAATGTTTAGCATCCTTTCTATTAAGCGAGATCCATAAATTATCTACTAAGCATCTTTGTTGTCTGTCTATTACATATTTTGGTAATACTTTAAAAGTCCAATTTGATGGCTGAAAAGCTACTAGATTATTAGCTCTGAATTGTATTCTTTCCATAGTATTTCTCTCTAATAAAAATGTAGATCTAAAATGAAGGTTACCTAATACTGTCTGTCTGTATGTGTCTTGGGTTGAGGCTATACCTTTCCCTTGTCTGCTGTCTGAGAACTGGAAGGTCTCATGCTGTTCAAATAGAAAATCAGTTAGCAGTAATCTTTAGTCTACTTAATTGGTTCGCTAAATCATTATCTTTTCCTTTTATATGTTCAAATTTTAAATTATAAATTGAAATGGTATCTAAGAAATTGAACCACCTTCTTCTACTACTATTTTTATCATTTATCTTTTGATAGAATTTAACTATAGCTTCGCAGTCTGTTCTAACTAGTATTTATGGTTATTTAGGATATATAGTCTAAAACTATTTAATTTGTATATTACAGCTAAAATTTCTGCATCTATACTACTCATATTTCCTTTTTCTTTATACTTACCACTTTGATAAGCACATATCTTGTCTTCATTTTTATTACTATATTTATTTGGTTTTGCTTTTAGTACTACTCCCCATCCTTCAAAACTACCGTCTGTTTCTATAATTAAATAGTCTGTTTCTAGAGGCATGTTTAAATCGGGAATGTTTTTTATTTTTTCTTTAATTTTTTGTACTAATTTAATGTCTTCAGTATTAAAGTGTTTTTGACCATTAGATCCAGTCTTTGAATACAATGGTCCTGCTATTTTTCCTAAATCTTTTATAAAATTTCTAGCATAATTGACTATTCCTAAGAATTTTTGTAATTCTTTAACATTGTCTAACTTATCTGGCATTTCTAAAGCTTTTTTGGCTATATGAGGTTGTAACTTTATTTTACCCTCTCCTAGTACTACTCCTAAAAAGTTTATATAATTTTTACATAATTCCATCTTTTTCTTACTAATTATTATTCCATTTTCTACAAATAGTCTAAATACCATTTGTAGGTGTCCTAAGTGTTCTTTAATATCTCTACTAAATACTAATATATCATCTACATGTACTAATACAAACCTTTTGTATTCTCCAAATATACTATCCATTTTTCTTTGAAAAATTGGCGGAGCGGTCTTTAATCCAAATGACATTACTAACCATTCGAAATGTCCTTTAGGACAGGTGAATGTAGTTCATTCTATACTTTCTTCATGCATTCGTACCTGCCAATATCCTGATTTACAATCAAATTTACTAAATATTTTCTTTCCTTGTATTCTATTTATTAATTCTGTTTTTTCTGGTAACTTATATCTATCTGTCCTGGTATTATCATTAAGTCTTTTATAGTTTATTACCATTCTCGCTTTTCCTCTTACTATTTCGCTATGATCTCTTACCATAAATGCTGCAGATCTATGTTTAGAAGTAGATCTCCGTATTACTCCTAAATTCAATAGTTCTTTTATTTGTACTTTAAAATCTTCTACATCTTGATTTGTTGCTTCAATCGAAGCTGTTTTAATTATATAGTCTGGATTTATTATATCTAATTTACATACAATCCTATTATTTTTCCAATGTTTTAATGGTTTTTCACCTATAATTTCTATTTCATCTAATAATTTCTATTTCATCTAGTATTTTTATTATATTATCTTGGTCTTTTTGATTCTTTATTACTCATATTCTTTCTATTCCTATTTTAAAATTATATAACTCTGTTTCTATCTATTAAAGTATAATTTTTTTTCTAACGAATCCTCGTCTCCTAAAATTTCTTCTTCTTCTAGAGTTAAATTTTTATTTCTGGCTTATCTTTACAACATGTATTATTCTCTTGACAATCTTTACAACAACTATCTTCTTTCTTTTGCAGGTTTATGCGGTCTGTGGTAGGGATCTTCTTATGACGGATTCTAGTTTCAGTCTTAAGAACTTGTACTGGTGTATGAGTAATATTTTTTAAGAAAATTACTCCATCTCTTGTAATCATACAGCTGCCATTATTATGTAACATAAAGTCTAATCCTATGACAAAATCTACATTTATATTAAGGTCTCTTACCCATATCTTGTGTATTTTATAGCTTGGTTTTTAAAATTCTGAACATGTATTTATAAAGCTAATGTAGGCCTTATGAACATAATGTCTATATATGATGTGTTCCATCCATTTGCATGGCTGCAATTGGTTTTTCTAGAATTTTTATTAAATTAGGTGGAACTATTCTTTTATTTATTATGCACTTCGTGCACCCTGAATCTACTAATGCTAATGTTTCTATGTCATAATCATCTATTTTAATTCTTGCAAGTATTTTTATTGTTCCTAATTTTTTATCTTCGTTACATACTAATGCTTCATGGTCTTCTATACTCATTAATTCTGCTTGAGAATCTTCTGATATTGTTCTTAATGGTCTCATTATTGGTTGTATATTTGATAATTTTATTTCTTCATCTTCATTATCTACTTCTTTTTGTTTTCCTTTTTCTAGTTTACATAGTCTAGTTTCTAATTCATTTATTCTTGTTTCTAATGTTATTATTCTTAAATTAATTGTAGGGTCTTCTATTTTCTAATGAGTTTCTTCTTTATTTATTTTTGTTTTAAATTCTTTTTCTATACACATTGTACATCCTTCTATATAACAATTTTCACAATTAGCTCTGTTGTCTCTACTAGGATACCATTTACAAAAGAAACATGCATTACTATCCAATCTTTTATTTCTTTCGAACTCATGGTTACAGTCTTCCGCTATATTTGCTAAATTATCTATTGCTTCTAAGTCTAGATTTTCTAATCCTATTTCATTGATTAATTCTTCTGCTTCTGAGTCTGATGAGTCTGTTTTGATTTTTTCTTCAGTGTCTACACTTACTAAAGAATATATACTTTCTGTGTCTGACATATATTCATCTACATTTATTAATGTTTCCTCAAAATCTTCAATTAGTTGAGAATTTCTTGTCTTATTATTTATTCTTTTTGGACATGTATTTGCTAAGTGTTCTACACTTCCACAAGTAAAGCATTCTAGTTTATTTTTATAATTTCTTTCTGTTCGATATTTTCTTACACGCCTATTTCTGTCTAAGTAAGGTTTTCTAGCTGCTGACTTTCTAAGATAATATTTCTTTCTATTGTATTGAGGATAATTTCTATTATAATGTGTTCTGTATTTTTTATGCTTTTTCTTTTTATAATTGTCTTTATCATAGCTTTGAGTAGTGTAAACCACACTTTTACAAAAGTTCATTTCATTTTGTTTTAGCTGTTTTTGTATCTGTATATGGGTACATTTTTCTTGTAGTATATATTCTATGTCCTATAGACCATTTTAGATTAGGATTCTGCACTACTCCGTCTCTCTTATTCTACCCATCTTCTATTTCTCTTCCTAAGGCTCCTGGTAGTTTATTAAATAATTTTTTACCTAATTCTTGATCAAAAGCATTTCCACTAATAGTACAGTAGTAAAAATAATCGTTTAAAATTTTTTTAATAAGAAACCAACTACTTATGCTTAGTTGTTCTAATTTTATTACCGCATTTCTTTGTAGTACTAATAATCCACTATTTGGATCTTCCTCTGTAATTAAAGTATGTATTTTATTAGTAAAATTATATGGATTTTCTCCCATGGATACCAAGTGTTGAAATTCCATTGGAAAATTTTCCTTATAAGCTTCCCATAATGCTTTGGCTGATTCTCCTAAAAAAGTTTCTAAATATTTATACATTGTTTCTGCGTCTGTATCATTATATGTTTTTATATAGTCTGCTACTACTATTCATTTCCAAAGATCTATTATTTTACCTTTATTTTATATAGTGGCGTATAGTGGTAATTAGTAAAACGTATAGATGTCTCTCCCCTATAATTAGTGTACATTAGGTGAGATTCTGGCTGTAGAATCTTTTTTCTATTAAAATCTTCTAAATTCCATTCTATCCCTGCATATTCTTCAGGATTTATTTTTATGGGTTTTATTAGTCTTATTCCTCTATTTCCCATTACTTCTACTACATCTTCTACCTTAATTTTAAATTTTGTATTACTATTATTAGTCATTTTTCCTAGAAATCCTACGCACATTAATAAATTATTACCGTCACACATCTCTTAATATCCCTTGGTCTGTATTCCTATTTTTATGTGCTTTCCAAATTCTGCTAAATTCATTATAAAATCTGGGCTAATATAAAAGATTCCTCCATTATTTGTCATGTCTACTTCCGTTAATCCTATTATTGATTTTTTCATGTCTGACCATCTATCGTCATAAATTACTATTAAAACTTTAGTTCCTAAGTTCTTTCTAGTTAATCCTTTTAATCCTACTACTATTAATCCCATATGCATTAAACTTCTTCCAGTATTTTTTATTTGTCTTACAGCCGCTGGATCTATTAAACTTATTGTTGTAACTTTAGTTCCTATGGCTGATAATTGTTCTTCTCTATAATGTCTATATAATTGTGTTGTACTTGAGAACTGTCCTATATTTTATAAAGTTTTTGGTTTTAATAGTTTTAATTGGTTTTGTTGAAAAATTTGTATATCTCTATCTACGTCTATTACCTCACTTAGCTGTTGATTGTTTTCTTCTGGTCTTCTCCTATTTAGGATTCTTGATAAAAGGTTATTACCTATTCTATTGTCTGAAAAACTTACTCTGGGTCTTTCTTGTTCTTGCCTTTCTGGTCCTCTTTCGTTTCTTGGTCTAGTTGAAAGAAAGTCCATTTTTGTGGTTTTCTAATTACTTTAACTTTTTCTTTCTGAGGTGTTATTTCAACCTTCTTCAATTGTTCTATTAGTTCCTCAACTTCTTTATTCTTTGGGGTTTCTATATTTTTCTCTTTTTGTGTTTCACTTATTATTCTTAAGCGCTGGCTTATTATTTCTAACCTTGGAATTATTGCCTGCTCTACGTTCTTAGTTATTTCTAATAATAAAGAAATTATAGTAATATTCTGTTTTAGTACTATTTGATCAGATTTAGCGGTAGGTATATAGTCTATATAGTCGTGTGGTAAAGATATAGATTTTTCTATTAACTCTGAGGCTTCTTGTTGAAGTATAGTTAATTTGTTCATGAAAGAGTAATTTCTTTAAGCTCTTCTAGTGTCCTTTTCAAATCTTTAATATCGCTATTTAGTTTTTCTATTTGTTGTGTCGTTTGTGTTATTATCTGGTTTGTCTTTATTTCAATTTCTTTGGGTTTTTTCTAGACTAGCCTTAATTAGCTTTTCTATTTCAGTCTTGATTGGCGATTTTTCTAATTTCGATTTGTTAATTAAAATCTGAATTTTTCGTTCTAATTCTAATTCTTGCGTTTTTAAGTAATCAAAATTCCGCTATAATTTTTCGAACTTCTTCTTTTGATTAGTTTGAGAAACTTCTATGACTTCTAATAGTCTAGTAATATGTTTATTATTTTCTTGAGTTTTTTTCACTAAAATTTATGACTAAATCAACTAGTGTATTAAATTGTTTGTCTTCGTTATGTAATATATGTTCTCCGTTACTAAAATTACACTTTATAATACTATGATCTTTTAATGCTCTATATTTCTTTTCTGGGTATATTCTTAAGTCTAAATTTTCTAGATTCTTTAGTGTATCTATTTTATCAAAATTTGTTTATTATCCTAAAGGAATTCTTATTTTACAAATTTTCTTTTGATACTCTATATTATCTGTAAGTCCTTTTATATCTTCTCTTATGCCTTGTAATTCCCAAGTTATAGCCGAAATTGTATATTCGTTAATTTGGCTTTGTAACAGTCTATTTTCTATTAGGGATGACAAAGTTTCTATATTTATTACTTCTAAAATATGAACTTACTGCTTTTTCAACTTTTCTATATTCTCTTCTTTTCTCTATATCTCTATATAAAATACCAATGGTTTATAGCTATTTGTCTAACAAAGGGTAGTGTTCTTATAAAAATAACTAATATGGCTTAAATCGTTCCTGGATCTGCTTTTGAGAGTATTTCCTAGATCTTATATGTCCTAATAATTTATATTCTAAACCTGATATTATATCTATTAATTCTTGTAATCTTAACTGATTCTCTTTAGTATTACTTAGTCTGATATATTCCTGATATAGTTTTTTCTAGCTCTTGTTTTACCTCTAAATAATTATCTTGCATTACCCTAAGGGGATAAATTTTACTTTTTGCTCTAGATGTCTAATACGATCTTCAGCTCTAACTATCTCGTCGTTGATGAAAAATATTTCCCAATTAAGATTATTTCTTAAACTTAGTATTGTTATATTATTATGTAAGTCTCGGTGATGGACTATGTCTATGTATCTATGTATTCAGTTAAAAACTTTCTTGTTTGTCTAAGATTTGTAAGTCTTTTTTGGGTGAAATATATCATACCATAATTATAACTTATATATTGAGTAAAACTATGTTGTCTCATATAATCTTGTCTATAAACAGGTATAGCAGTTCGTCTTTTTAGTCTAGCAGAAAATGGTTTTCTCATAAAATGTTGTCTAAAATATAGGTTTAAGATATAGGTTTAGGTCCAAAAATCTTTTTGCTCTGATACCAAAGTGATTGGGGGGGGGGGGGGGGTGGGGGGGTTATGTTTTTTGTTTCGATATTTTTTTTTCAATAAAATATAAATATTGGTATATATATATATCACCTCTTATACGTTCCAAAAATCAGGGGATACATTCCCAACCTTAGCTGGTAGAATAATCAATTTGTCATCATCAGAACAAGCAACACAAGAGAATTCTTGAAAAATCTTTTATATCTTCAATATATAACCACATGAATTCTCAATTATTTTTGCATCACATTTGAATCGGGATGGCCGACCGGTCATGCCAACTGATATTTCTTTCAATAAACTTCTAGCTAACTATCGCATGTGATTCCATCATTATGCTTCTATTTGTGTAGTTCAAACAAGAGGAAAAGACGGGTAACCATTTAAATAAATATTTATAACCCGCTTCAATTGTAGTAATATGAAGATACTAAATCTTTCCATAATATATAGTCTCAATATAATTCATTTTCTACCAATTTCTTTTGAAACTTTTTCTTTTGAGACTTACTAAAATATCAATATTATAAACAACTTCATTCCTCTGAGTAGTAACAAATTGTCTCTTTCAGAGCTTCCAATTAATTATGTACTACCACATATTTCATAACACCATCCATATGGTGAACATCTCCTTTTAGGGAATAATTGCCATTATGGTCATAGAAAAAACTTTTATAAGTAAGACTTATTTCTTACCTTTGTCCTTTGGTAATTCATGATAAGACATACCACAATATTTGTGACGTACTAAAAGTACATGACCAATGACCTTTTGTTCCAAAATAAAATTTCTTTATTTCTCTCAAAGCTCCCATAGAGGTGAGTTGTCGTATTTGTTTAACCATACATGAGCATGTTCTTATCCATAATTTTTATCTCATCTTGATAGATTCACTTTGAATAATGGTCGAGCATTCACGATGCTTATCAGAAATCACATTCTCTTCAAGGAATTGACTATAACCATTTGTACGTGCTTCATAAATTTTTCTTATAAACTCTTTTTCATGTCTTGGATTTATCACATTTATATGACCCACCTCAATATCACTTTGAAATTTTATCCCTTCATATTGATGGAGGATTTATAAATTGTAATCAAATTAGGCCGCACGACAACCTCGTGCCCAATGACCTTTCATACCACGTTGAGGTAAAAATTACCTTCACCTTTTGAAGGACCATTTTGAGAACTCATAGTGTTCTTCCTTTTATAGTTATCACATGATGACAATTATTATTTTTTCATTTCACGCCCACATTCGTATATTTATCCACTTATCTTCATTGAGACTTATTGGCACTGCTACCACATTCACATCAGGGAATGGAGCATATCCAACGGGACGAGCTTCATTACTTTTCGCCGAAATTACATTATTTTTCCTTAGTCATCATTATATCATCAATTTGGTGCATTGGGACTCAAATCCAACGCCTTACTCATATAGATGCGTGTTAAGCCATATTAATGCAATGGGACTCGAATCCAATCTCTTATCATCATGATGCATCGGGACTTTAACCCAATGTTTTACCCTTTTGATGCGATGGAACTTGAATTCACCGTCTTATGCTCAACCAATGACATAATAGGCCAAACCGAATTTCACTCTGAACCCTTTAAAAATTTACAATTCTGTAATTATAGGCGTAAATAATATTAGTCACAATATCACTTCAAATCACTATATATAAATTGTAACCTCTAAAGTCTAAGTGAATATATAAACTTTTATTATCCAGCTATATTCCTTCGTTGTGGGAGTGGTGATGAAATAAATTGCCAAGTAGAAATATGTTACACCCCGTAGTTTCGTACGTGAAAAATTTTAAGTGTTGGACGTTACAAGTTCAGCTGACCGAGCAGAAACGCGTGCTACAGTAATTGCTACAGTACTGCTACAATCTGCTACAGTACCCGACCTGAACCACACTTGTAAATACCCCTCTAACCCATTAATTTTCATATATTTTCACCATTTTCTCATTCTCCACTCTTCTAGAGAACTCTTGAGAGTTCTACAACTTTCCATAACCCTCCATAATTTTCTATAATTCTCCCTAATCTTCCATAATACTCCATAATCTTTCATAACCTTTCTAAATCATCAAGAGAGAATATTAACATCAAAACCTCAAGGAAAATTTATGGAAGATAATTGTTCTTGTTTCATCTTAAGGTGGTGTTGAACTTGATTTTGGAAAGGGGTGAATAAAGTGAAGTTCTTCTACTATAAGGTATGTTCTTGCTATTATTTACATGATTAAGATGATGTAAAGGTTTAGCAATTCTTGGAAAGGAAAGAATCATAGGAGAAAATCATAAAGAGTTGAATTAAAGTTGATGGCCATGAGGTGAGTTTGAAAGAGAATTTTGGATTAATTTGAGACTAAATTGAATATAATTCTTTGATTATGGTATTATGGATGTTGTTATGGTTGGTTTGAATATTGGAGAAACATCGTGGGGGATGTTTTATGGAATATATTGGTATTGATATGGTTGTTGATGTTGTTGGTATTGTTTGGGAGCTGTTTTGGTATTTGGAGGAGGTAAAGAATATAGGAGAGATGCTGCCGAAATTTCGGCAGATTCTAGAAAGATTTATTTGAAGGACTAAGACAAGCGCATAAAGTCGTGTCTAACAATAGTATAAATTTTCTTTAATATAGATTTACGAGTCTGGGAGGACAAGCGTTGAGTAGTACCAAAAAGGTATGTTAAGGCTCGTCCCTTTCTTTCAAAGGCATGATTCCTATGTTATGATTCCATAAATGTTTCTACAACCTCCTTGTTTTCAAAAGCTAGAAGTTCATGACTCTTAAAGCTTCTTATGACGTTAAATGAAAAATGTTCTATGATGATTGTGACGATGATGATTCTCTTCTAGAAACTCTGAAGCTATGATTTGAGAGCATTATGAGATTATTGAGCCGTTCCATGTATCTCTTGATATTACTTATTGTTGATGGTCTCATCTCATGTCATTCGTTACTTCGAGGTGAGATATAGCGAAGATAACGATTATATTTTTAGTGCTACCTAAGTTCATGATTTTCGAGACTCCCGTGACATTATCGATTTCATCATACGATGGTTAATTCTTCAAGGAATGATATAGTGACGACGGTAGTGCTAATGATGACGTTGGTTTCATTTATGTATTTTTATGTGTATGTATGTATGTATGTATGTATGTATGTATGCATTGCATCCCACTGATCAGTTGGGGATAACACCGCGCCAACATGGCCGGGCAAGATGATATTGTGCCAACATGGCCGGGCAAGATGATACCATGCCTACATGGCCGGGCAAGATAATACCATGCCTACATGGCCGGGCAAGATAACACCGCGCCTATATAGCCGGGCAATATAATACCACGCCTATATAGCTGGGCAAGATGCTATATATACTACTGTGCCTCTATGGCCGGGCAAGATGCTATATATATTACCGCACCTATATGACCGGGCAAGATAGCACCGAGTCCCGAAAGGGCCGGGTACGGATATGACAGATGTATGTATAGTAAGTGTATGTGAATGCATATGTATGCATGGATGTGTATGAAATATTTTCCTGTATACGAGTAGTTTACATGACAGAGATCTTAAGAGGAATACGAGGTATAATTACTTACTTTATCTTATGTTATCTTCATTCTGATATCATACTACTCTTCATGCCTTACATACTCAGTACATTGCTCGTACTGACGTCCCTTCTTGTGGACGCTGCGTTCATGCCCACAGGTGTAGATAGACGAGACGAGGATCTTTCATCGTAGGCTGCCTTCAGGTACCAGTTTTGGTTGGTGAGCTCCACTTCTTCCTGGAGCATTGTCGAGTCTGAGTTGCATATGTTTTTTTGTGACAAGAGGGTATGTCGGGGGCCCTGTCCCAACTTATATACTTCAGTCATGTTCATAGAGGCTTTGCAGACAGTTCCTGTGTACAGCTTAGTCATAGTGTGACAGTAGTAATGTCGGCATCATGGGTCTATTGTACATTTACTTATGCATGATATTATATTCATATTAGCCTCTTGATCTTATTGTTACCATTCGAGACATAGAGGATGTGAGTTATAAGTTGGTTCGCTCGGTTTTCGCAAGGTGCCGGGTGCCAATCACACCTTACCTAGGGTGGGGTGTGACAAAGTGGTATCAGAGCAGTTCTGTCCTAGGGTTGTTTGCAAGCCGTGTCTAGCAGAGTCTTGTTTATGGTGTGCAGTGCACCACACTTATAAACAGGAGGCTGCAAGATATTTAGGAAAGATTGACCCTTCTTTCTCATCTTAGATCGTGCCATAGAGCTAAATCACATGATATGATGTCCCTG
This sequence comes from Lycium barbarum, assembly GCF_019175385.1. Taxonomy (NCBI): domain Eukaryota; kingdom Viridiplantae; phylum Streptophyta; class Magnoliopsida; order Solanales; family Solanaceae; genus Lycium; species Lycium barbarum. Next base: position 76,286,489 of record NC_083346.1, read on the forward strand.
ATTCTAACCCCAAATGTTTTGATCATGGATAAGCAGTTGATTATGCCACTACGAGATAATTGCTGAGAATTGAAGTTGTTCATTCGAAAGGTATGTTTCCTGTTTTATTAATATGGATAGACGTTGATATAAGAACTTGAGCAAGATATTATGGGTATTTGTGATTGCTTTGTGTGCATTGGATGTGTTTTCTGGACTCTGTACAGGAATGAGGTAGTAAGAATTATAGAGAAAACTCTGCCAAAATTCTCACAAATTGAATTGTTTGCATGTTTATAGAGAAAGAGTAAAGGAAAAATATGACCATCAGCCATTTGGTAAGTCATGATTGAAGGAACAACTATGAGATGCTTTCAAGGAAAAGTTTCAGAATGATTTTAATTTAATTTAAAGGAGGAACCCTGGAGGGAAAAATGATTAGCAGTTAAAGAAACTGGAATGAGTTGTATCCGAGATTTCGGGGGATTGAGACCTATTGGCCAAAGGTAGACGGTGATGGCATAAGACAATGGACTTTGAATAGAGATACGATTACAAAGGAAACAGGACGAAAATACGAGGAATAAACAATACTAACATCTAGTATTCTTAAGAAAATACTAACATCTAGAAAAAAATAGATTATTTTGGCTAAACTATTCTTAATTAAAGACCTAACTAATATAGTTTCTTGATTACAGATTCACTTATCTAAATAGAGGCAAATTTGAAATATTAATTCCTCCATAATTATGTAAGTAAGCACTTATTTTGAATCAAAATAAAAAAGCTAAAGCGACCACTTATTATTAATCGGAGGGAGTAAGAATAAGAAGAAATCCACAAAATACTGCTTTAGTGTCAAACTATGCACCATTACAAAGGCCAAAGTGAAAATTGTTTGAGGAAAGGGAATGAGGGCAATAGCTAGCCCACGTGTAAGAGCTCAATAGGACAAACATAAATGTGAGGACGACAAAATCTTTTCATCCGCGCTTATATACAATAGTAATATTTTATTATTAAAAGCCAAGAAAAAAAGCACTACATTAAGTCAAGTGGCAGTCTAGAAAAAAGCCACATGTAACTTATTAACTAATTAACTACTAACTAATACTAACTAATTCAAGTGGCATCATATAAAATAGACACATAGTAAGTTTTGAACTAAATATTGGACGCGAAATGCGGCACTTTTAATTAGATTAGACGTGGAAGTTTTTTTTTTTCCTTTTAATTTTTATGCTATGCTAAGTTACGTGGAAGTTGGACGTAAGGTTGTAACTATCAAAATGGAAGCAAAGTAAATCTGCAAAATGTTTTAGCTATTTGAATACAAAATGTTTGTTAATGCAACCTTTGTTTTTAAATGAATTTGAAAAAAAAAATCTCCAGAAAATATAGCAAAATAAACACAAGTTGTTTTGGCTCCTTCCCTTCTTTTCTCTTTGATTTTCATTAATACAAATCAACATCCTAATCGGTTGAGGTTTTTGAATTTGAAGTTGATTATAACTTCTCTTAGTGTTTTACAGTTTTATCAATTTTAATGTTGAATTATTTGAATTAAAAGATAATCTAATAAATTTTAATTGAGATATAAAGTTATTTTGAATTTTAACTTGGAGCTAAATATATGATTTTTTAAAATACCATATAATTGATATATAAGTCTTTTAAATTTAAAGATAAATTTAATGCCTACAGTTTTGATATTCAAGTAATTAAAATTTCTTACTTTTATCCTTTGCATCATCGTAATTGTAGGACTTTTCTGAGTTACATTTTATTTGAGTCTACCAATTAATTTTTCTTAGGGAGGGGATGGAAATGAAAGTCTAAAAATAGTTAGCTAATTTCTTATCTCTGTATTTTAACTTTTTATCTTTAAAAGATCTTCTTTATTTTTACAAAAAAAACCTAACTAAATTACCCCATTTCCCCCGAACTCCACTTCATTGTGATGATTTTCCACATCATCACACCACCTAGGTGCCACTTGGCACATATATTTGCCATGTGGAATGGTTATATAAGAGGATGACTAGATATTATGGGAAGATTCTAGAGGCATATGAAGATTTCCCTTGGAAGACCCTAGAATTCCATGGATTTGCATGGAAAGTCCTTGTAATACTGTAGTTGTGTAGAGGTTTCTAGAACAAGGGCTTATTGTAAATATGTAGGGACTTGTACAATAATTATTATTTGCATATTAGTCCCTAGGTGAGTAGTATAAATAGAGAGACATTCATTTGTAAACTATCAAGCAAAACAATTCAAGTTCTCTCTAATACAAGTTTTCTTTAGCAATTTTCTCTTGTCTTATTCATCTATTATTCCCTTAAGGATCTTGAGTGTAGTAATCTAGGCTGACTTGACATAGCAAGATCGTGAGCAGGTTGTGCAGGAACGCCAGCGAGTTATCAAGTGCCGCACGTGCATTTAGTTGAAGACTAAGGATGTGACAACGTGGTATCCGAGCGAAGGTTACGACTAAGAGAGTGACAGACGACGGAGAAATCAGCGCTGCTAAAACCCAAGCCAACGTTATCCAGGATGCCGGTGGCAAGAAGGGCCATAATAAATAGAGGAATGCCGCCAACAAGAGCCAAGAGATGCCGCCAGAGGTTGTGCCAAACGAAGGGCTTACATCCCAAGAACCATCTATCACTGAGGCGAGCGAGGATGACGTGGAGGTCCTATCCGAGGACGTATCGCTCGGTAACGAATAACTTATGAAGGTTAATGTGGGGATGGACACCATTAACATATCTGGCCAACGTTTAGGGAAGGTGGAGGGCACCCTTAGCGTTCTTGAGGGAAACACTGTTGAAGAGATTGAAAGCATCCGAAATGACCTTGAAGGGAGTATGCGGGCCGAGATTGAGGTAAAGCAAACCATCATTGTCATAGAGTGCAGACTCATGGTGGCGTTGAGTACTATCGGTGCCATGAGGGCAAAGATAGTGGCACTTGAAGAGCAGGTAGACGCTGGCATGATCGAGGAAGCTAGCAATGCTGTTGTAACAAGGGAGGCTAAGATCGAGGTTCCCAAGCCACCAGTGTTCAAAGGGTTTCGTGATGCACAAGAAGTGAAGAACTTTATTTGACACTTGGAGAATTATTTCAAGCATGGCAAAGTTAGGGACGATGAGGCCAAGATCAACACTACTGTGTTGTACCTATTAGAGACTGTACGTGACTATGTTGTCACGACCCATTCTGGAGGGTTGCAACGGGCACCCGAGACTTACCTGCGGGGCACCACCATGACATACATCCATAAGCATACTAACATACATAAGTGGGCTAGGAGGGCCGACTATGTGACAAACTGAATAAAGGAGAAGGATACTTGACAATAAACGACCCCAACATGATATACATGAGATATACTAGCTTATGAGGCCGATATGAACATCTATACAACACATCTATATACATGAATTCGGTCTACAAACCTCTAAGGAGTACATAATCATCATAAGGTTGGGACAGGCCCCTCCATACCCATAAAAATCCATACATATCCATACTGACCCAAAAAGGCAACTCCGGAGGAAGTGGAGTGCGATGACACTATCTGCTGAGCTGGTAACCTTCTGGGAGGACAGTCAACCTATATATCAGGACCTGTAGGCATGAAATACAACATCCCCAGGCAAAGGGACGTCAGTACGAATAAAGTACTGAGTATGTAAGGCATGAAAGTAACATAAAGGAGACATGAGAGCAACATAAGGTAGAAAGGATACAACCTATAGATTTGAAATGTATCTGAGGGCCATGATGTGCATAAGTACTGTATATATGCATATATAACGCCTGTTCATACATATATATGCATATATAATGCATGTCAAGCCTCTGTGGGCAACCCATCGTATCATATTGGCCTCTGTGAGCATAATCATTATCATATAACCAACTGATCAAGTGGTAGTGCGTAAACAACGCCCTAACCTTTCCCATAACCCATATGGATATCATATAAGTATACGCGTATATAACGCCTGTGTGGTCATGGTATTATATATATATATATATGGGTGTTTCTAACCTATAACGTGAAGGTTGTAGGTTAGCAACCTACCCATTTTTTAGTTCACTTAAATGTCCCTGCTATCTCATCAAATACATGGGCTTTCTTGTCTTTTCACCCATATTCCCCATTTTTCCCTCCCTGCATCGCCCAATATCTTCCTTCCCTTTTTTTTTTTTTTACTTTATTCCCTCTTCTTTCATATTCAAATCTATCAGTCCATTGCTAATTGCTGCTTTTCTCTACAGAATTCAACTATTAAATTTTACTATGTCATACTCAAAGCCTAAATAAATTGAATAACTTTATAACAAGGCATTAATTTTTCAGTGCAATTCCTCTTCTTGCCCTGGTTTTTTTGCTCTCATAGCTTGAAACAAACCTCCATGGTTGCACCCGGAAAAATTGATAATTTCTTCACATTTTTGCCTCAATTCTGACCTCCACCCATCACCGACATTGATAAGAACTTTAGCATAAAAAACAATTGAATTGGGTTTATTTTAATCCCCATTGGAGATGGGTTTCAATGGTTGGGTTTACTGTTCTATCCTTGCATTATCATCTTTAAAGTCGAAACCTAATATTAGTCAGTAGATACAAACAAATTTTGGGTAAGATTTTTACCAAGAAGCAACCAGTTAGCATATGCATGAGGAAGGGTTGATTGCTTTTATTCCTAAAATAGAAGTAAAATTAGAAAGTCGTGGCTGAATTCTTGCTCCATTATTGCAGCAGTTGATGTTGGGAGAAGAGGAAAATAGCATGGCTGCGTGCTTGATCTTCTTTCCCACCAAAGATTCTGTAATTGTTTGGAGTTTGGTGTACCATAATAAGTAGAGATGGAAATGAATTGGGGAATTTTTGGTGAAATGACCAAAATGTCCCTAATTTTAGTGTTATGGTAGAAATTAGTAGGGGTAAATAAGTGAACTAAAAATGGGCAGGTTGCTAACCTAACACCTTCATGTTATAGTTTAGCAAAATTCTCCCTCTCTCTCTCTCTCTCTCTCTCTCTCACTATATATATATATAATGCATGAGTATGATAAGGGTACATCCTGAATCTATCGGACTGATGTAAGGTCATTGCACCTCCGATTAACATTATGGAACCAACATCATCAATAGGAATTACATCTAAGGGTCAATAAACCATATCATAGAATCAATTTCATAACATAGAGGGCTATAAGCTTCTAGCATTTTGATGTGTCGCGGATTTGTGGCACATTCGACGTCTTTTTACTATGAATTTTGGTTGTTTTCAAGTAAGTCTGGTTCATGTTAATATGTTTTTGTTGTGTTTTAGGAAGACGATGGCCCAAAAGCAAAAACAAAGAACAAAGAAAAAATTAGCCAGAAATGAAGAATCGACGGTCTGTCGACTAGTCGACGGACCGTCCTTTGAAACGTCGATAAGCTCGATTTGCCAGTGATGGCCTTAGTTGAAGAGAACAAAGGACGGAGCTATCGACGAAGCATCGAACTGATCGACGCTTCATCGTTTGTGTCGTCGACCAAGATTTGTCAACAAGAAGAGAGAAAGACGGAATACTCGACGGAGCGTCGAACTGGTCGACGTCACCGTCGAATGGATCACATTGCTGAAGAAATAAAGGACGGAGGAATCGACGGATTGTCGAACGATCGACGGTCCGTCGATCTTGCTATCAGGGGCAATTTTGTCGGTCGTTGCTGTGCATTTTTGGAGCCTATTTAAAGAACATTTTAGGTTATTTTTGGCAGCCAGAATTTATTGTGCACGTGAACAAAGTTCCATTGGTGGGTGAGCATTGATTACTCAACTTTTGGAGCTTAGTGAAGACAATAAGATTCCATTTTCCATCATCTTTACCACACTTTTGTAAGCTTTATGTCTCATTTATTGCTTACTACTTTTGTGACCATTATGTGTGAGTAGTTTCTCTAATCAAAGTTGTGGACCCAAATGATGGGTGTTATGTAATGGGTGTCTAACATTGTATATATATATATATATATATATATATATATATATATATATATATATATATATATATATATATATATAATGAGTTGTGATGTGTTTTATTATTTCTCATATTCATTGTTAGTTAGTGGTTGCAAACACTTCCTTATGCACAAACCCTAGTTTGTTTGGAAAGATGAACTAGAGTGTGAGTTGAAATAATATAACAAAGACTCGGGGCGCTAACCGTCGTTTAGTGAACTCACTTAGGGATAAGATGAGTTCTACTTGGAATATTTAATCGATCTTACTTGCAACTTTTCTACATTTGGGAAAATCATGAAAAGAAATACTTTCTAACTATTGGAAAATATTAGGAAATGCATTAGAGATTAAGTGCATACAAAACCCCGACCCATTAGAAATATATCATATTGATACCCATAGCATAACATCTAGGCACCGCGGGGATACAACTTTGGTTCTTCCAGTCCAAACAAATTCCAAATACTTCAAAATAGCGAATACAAACTAAATCTCTCCTCTATACTACTCGGAATAAAATTAAAGTTTCTAGAGATTAGTTACATAAATAATTAGTACCTTTTTCTCTCCATATTCCCTGTGGGATTCGAACCCAACCTTGTTTGGGTTACTATATTTGACAACTTCCGCTTTATGCCATTAATAGGTGTAATTTGAGCGTATCAATTTCTAGGAATAGTTGCCGGGGAATACGGTTTTGAAATTACTGATTGTTGTGTACTTCTCCTTAAAATTATTTTTCTATTCCATCACACCTTGTTTGCTATTTTGGTGAACCAGGTGAACATGGCAAGAAGACATAATCGAAATCAAGGGAACAAAGGTGGGCTCCAAGTGAACCCACCTGCACCAGAAGAGGATGAAGATGAGAATATATTTGCGGAATTCATCAATGAAGCTGATTATGCTTTTGCTGTGGTCCCTCCTAGGACTGGAAATGCTACTTTCAAAATTGATAGTTCTATCTATTAACTGTTGAAACTTGAAGGTTATTTCAAAATTCTTCGGAGGACTGTCCACTCCGACATTTGAAGAATTTCCTGCACGTGTGTGCTCAACAATCCCAAGGTGTTGTTTCTGCTGATGCACTTCTGTTACGGGTCTTTAAATATTCCTTGGCTGGCCAAGCAAGGGAATGGTATGAAAAGCTTCCCAACAATTCTATTCACACCTGGAGCGAGTTAGCCAATACATTTTTGAAGTAGTGGTTTCCACCGAGAAAAAAGGCTGAATTTCGAGATAAGATCTTTGAGTTCAAACAGCTTCCGGAGGAACAATTATATTCGGCATGGAAGCGTTTCAAGTACTATCTAGCTCAATCTCCAACTCACGGGTTTCTGGATGCTATTCTCACCGAGAAGTTCTACAAGGGGTTAGATACAATGAATCAGATTGCTGTCAATAATGCAGCTGGGGGTGCTTCATGGACAAATCATTTGTTAACATCACCAGGTTGCTCAATAAGCTCACCACCCACAATCAAACTTGGCACTCACATGATAGTGAAATCTTGTCATATGGTAGCCCCTCTGTTTCCGCGGTGGCCAAAGAAAATCATGAGCGAGATCATGCTTTTGGTCAATTGCAAACCACCGTGGATTTGCTGTCAAAGAGGCTTGCGGAGAAAGAAGCCAAGAGTGTGAATATTGTTGAAGAAATGCCATCTCATGCTCCCAGAATGTACCAAGTCTCGGAGGAAACTTATCTAGAGAGGCAGCCACAACGTGAGAAGGCTAATTATATCGATAACTCTCAAGGGGGTTATCAAAAGCAATGGAGACCCCAACAACAAAGCAATCAATATGGCCGAAATAAATATGGTGGTTCGGACAGGAGGGATTACAACAACAACAATTATGGTAATCGGAATTCCAATGCCTATGTTCCACCAAAGGGCCGTTCTTCTAACTCCCAAAATTGGCGAGAGGGTCCTTCCAATGATCAAGGGACCTCTCGAATGGAATCTATGCTTGAAAAGATCTTGGACAACCAAAATAAGAGTGACAAGAAGATGGAAAATTTGACCGAAGTGGCGGGCTCTCACACCGCTTTGATTCCAAAACTTGAGTCACAAATGCGAGATCTTTCTCATGAGCAACATCCACCACAAAGAGGGGGCCTTCCTAGCGACACAATTCCGAACCCAAGGGGTAGTGGAGGTGATCACATTGCCTCATGCAAAGCTATTTCTACTAGAAGTGGGAAGATCCTTAATGCGGCGAATGAGAGAGTGGTTGAACCTATCATTGTTGAGCCGATTGTTGATGAGTTTATTGAGGAAGAAATTGAAGTGCCTATTGTTGTTGAGAAAGAGAAGGAGGCACACCCTATTGTTCTCAAGGATGATAAGGTGCCAAGTGTTGAAAAAGCTACCGGGGGTAGCACTCCAAAGAGCAAGGTCACGGGGGCAATTAAACCCTTGACTCAAACTTATAAATCTCCTCCCCCGTTCCCACAAAGATTGATGAAAAAAAATGGAGGATGCCAAGTGCCAACTCTTCTACGACCAATTGAAAGGGTTGTCAATGAATATCCCATTTCTTGATGCATTCCAAGAAATGCCAGGATTTTCTAAATACTTGAAAGACTTGTTGATGAAGAAAAGACCAATCAAGCATGATACGGTGGGAGTCACCCACCGTGTGAGCGCTATTATTTCGTCATCAAAGGTTGAGAAGAAGGGAGATCCCGGGGCTTTCACTATCCCTTGCACCATCGGTCATCATGATTTTGCTCGTGTTTTATGTGATAATGGGGCTAGTATTAATTTGATGCCACTAGCCATCTATAGACAATCCGGTTTAGGAACACCTAGACCAACGAGCATGCATCTCCAAATGGCCGATGGAAACCATCAAAAGACTGGTAGGGGTTGTTGATGACGTCCTTGTTAGAGTGGGGGGATTCTTATTGCCGGCGGATTTTGTCATCCTTGATTGTGCGGTTGACAAAGAAGTCCCAATTATCTTGGGGAGACCATTTCTTGCCACCGGGAGAGCTCTAATGGACTCGAAAAAGAATGAAATAAAATTCCGGGTCAATGATGAAGAGGTAACTTTCCAAGCTAGCAAGGGGTTAAAATTGCCTAGTGCTTATGAGAGCATTTCGGTCATTGATTCTTTCGATGTGGTAGACGAAGCGGTGAAGCATAAGTTAGAAGAGGAACACTTTGACGTAACACTTTCGGCTATTTTGGTGAACTTCGAGGCGGATGACATGGAGGGGTATATTGAAATGGTTAATTCTCTTATTGGCCGGGGTTCGTACTCTTATGAGCCAAAGAAATTATCTCTTAATCTTGATAAAAGAACCACTCCTCCGGATAAGCCTTCGATTATTGGGCCTCAAAAACTTGAGCTCAAGCTACTTTCCTCTCATTTGAAGTATGCTTTGCTTGGCCCAGATAATACTTTACCGGTTATTCTCTCATCTTTATTAAATGAGGAACAAACTCCAAAGGTGCTTGAAGTGTTGCGGGCTTATCGAAGATCTATTGGGTGGACTATTGCTGATATTAGGGGGATTCCCTCCGGTATTTGTGAACATAGAATCGAACTTGAGGAGGATAGTTCACCAAGTGTAGAGCATCAAAGAAGGCTAAACCCTCTTATGCAAGAAGTAGTCAAGAAAGAGATAATCAAATGGTTGGATGCGGGTGTTGTATACCTAATTGCAAATAGTCCATGAGTTAGTCCGGTGCAATGTGTGCCAAAGAAGGGGGGCATCACTGTTGTCCCTAATTTCAAGAGTGAGTTGATTCCTATAAGGACAGTTACCGGATGGCGAGTGTGTATGGACTATCGAAAGCTCAACACCGCGACTTGTAAAGACTACTTCCCTATGCCTTTTATTGATCAAATGCTTGATAGGCTAGCCGGAAGATCTTATTATTACTTTTTAGATGGCTATTCGGGGTACAACCAAATTAATATTGCATTAGAGGACCAAGAGAAAACCACATTCACTTGTCCTTATGGCACTTTTTCTTTTAGCCGAATGCCTTTTGGATTATGCAATGCCCCAGCTACTTTCCAACGGTGTATGATGTCTATTTTCCCGGATATTGTGGAAGATTTCTTGGAAGTCTTCATGGATGACTTTTCGGTTGTTGGTGACTCTTTTGACGAATGTCTTGCCAATTTCGGTAAGGTATTGAAGCGGTGTGAAGAAACCAACCTTGTACTTAATTGGGAGAAATGTCATTTCATCGTGAAGGAAGGGATTGTCCTTGGCCATAGGATTTCCGAGCAGGGTATTGAGGTAGACTAAGCAAAAATTGATCTTATAGCCAAGATTCCTCCATCTATCTCTGTCAAAGGAGTTCGTAGCTTCTTGGGACATGCCGGCGTCTATCGGCGGTTCATCAAAGATTTCTCCAAAATCGCCAATCCGATGTGTAAGCTTCTTGAAAAAGAAGCTAAGTTTGCGTTTGATGAGAAGTGCCTTAAGGCATTTAATGAGTTGAAGGAAATGCTCACCTCTACTCCAATTATTGTATCTCCAGATTGGTCATTGCCATTTGAGCTCATGTGTGACGCAAGCAGATTTGCTATTGGTGCGGTGCTTGGGCAAAGGCACAACAAAATCATGCACCCAATTTCTTATGCTAGTAAGACCTTCAATTGAGCTCAAATGAATTATACCGTCACCGAGCAAGAACTTCTAGCCATTGTTTATGCGTTTGAGAAGTTCCGGGCCTATCTACTTGGATCCAAAGTGGTTGTTCACACGGATCATGTGGCCTTGAGATATTTGATGACAAAGAAAGATGTAAAGCCGCAGTTGATTCATTGGGTATTATTATTGCAAGAGTTTGACTTTGAGGTCAAAGATCGAAAAGGTTGTGAAAACCAAGTTGCGGATCATCTATCTAGACTTGAGAAAGCTGGGAGGCCGAGTGAAGATCTTGAATTAAATGATGTTTTCCCCGATGAGAGACTCTTGGCGGTATCTTGTGAGGTTGCTCCTTGGTATGGAGATATCGCCAACTTCTTGGTGACGGGTCTTATCCCCGACGACATCAAGGCTTATCAAAAGAAGAAATTTTTGAGAGATAGTCGTCAATACTATTGGGATGAGCCCTATTTATTCCGCACTTGTGCCGAAAATATCTTCGGTGTTGTGTGGCCGAATCCGAGGACATAAAAATCTTGAAAGCTTGCCATGAATCTCCCGTGGGGGGTCATCACAGTGGGAACCGCACAGTGGCTAAAGTGCTTGAATGTGGCTATTATTGGCCCACCCTTTATCATGATGCAAATTTGATGGTGAAATCTTGTGACCAATGTCAATGCCAAGGGTCAATTGGGAGGAAGCACGAAATGCCAATGAATTTTGTCATGGAAGTTGAGCTATTTGATGTGTGGGGCATCGACTTTATGAGCCCATTTTTGAGTTCTCGTAGTATGCGATACATCCTTGTTGCGGTTGACTATGTGTCCAAGTGGGTCAAAGATGTAGCATTTCCCAACAATGACAGCAAAAGTGTCACAAATTTTCTCAAAAGGAACATATTCACAAGGTTTGGCACTCTTAGGGCAATCATTAGTGATGGTGGCACTCACTTTTGCAACAAGAAATTCGCTCATCTCATGGAGAAATATGGAGTGAAGCACAGGGTGGAAACTCCTTGCCATCCCCAAACTAGTGGGCAAGTCGAAGTCTCCAATCGGGAGATAAAGAGCATCTTAGCCAAGACGGTTAATGCAAATGGAACTGATTGGTCATCTAAGCTTGATAATGCTCTTTGGGCTTATAGAACGACATTCAAGACGCCCATTGGTACTTCTCCTTATCGGTTGGTGTTCAGTAAAGCTTGCCATATACCTGTTGAACTTGAACATAGAGCTTTGTGGGCATTAAAAAAATTGATCATGGATTGGGACGAAGCAGCAGAGTTGCGGTTGTTTCAAATGAATGAAATGGATGAGTTTCAGTATCATGCCTATGAGAGTGCGAGTTTGTATAATGAAAAGATGAAGCACTATCATGATGTCAAACTTCTGAAGAGAGATTTTCAACCGGGTGATTCGGTGTTGCTATTCAATTCAAGGTTGAAGCTCTTTCCTGGCAAGTTGAAATCCAAGTGGTCCGAACTTTTTACTTTGGTGAGTGTGTCACCCAATGGGTCGATAGAGCTAAAGTCCGACAATGGGACTCGTACTTTTAGGGTGAATGGCCATCGGGTAAAACACTACCTGTTACACCTTTGAAAATTCCCCGTTAAACGTATGGTGAATAGGCTAGAGAAGAGCGCAAGGTATA
>NC_083346.1:82288297-82288414 GCF_019175385.1 Lycium barbarum
CATTCAAACAAAGGGTGCATTGCCTCTTTGAGTGAAGAAGAGAGGGGCTTTGTATAGACACTCTTGAGCCATGTTCGTCGCCCTAGGCTTACCATTATTTCATTTCATTTTATTGAC